>NW_026779295.1:122500-124541 GCF_030144855.1 Hypanus sabinus | reverse complement strand
CATGATTTCCAATGTTCAATACTCTATAAAAATAGATGATATCTGACTTGTGAAATCCTCCCGATGCGAAATGTGTTCAGGAAACTCTCACCACGAAACACAATGTTTACAATAACTCTGATACACGGAGATATTTAGTTTTAGTTCAGAACATATTGGCTGTCGTCAGCATGTTGGACGCTATGGGTGATGAAAGATTGGGAAGTGACATTAAACTGTCTTTATAAGCCGTTGTTTAGATTTATATCAGGGACAAGAGGCAAATCGGGCGGACGTGATTTTTTTTTTTAGTTGTTGAACCAAATTGGGATGAGTTTAAAGCTTTACGTGATCAGCGTCTGTCAGGGCTGAATGTTGAGGTTGATGTCGATTTTAACAATAAAATGTAATGTCACATTATTCATCCAATAGTATTGAAAGTGATTCCTGTTCAAATGGAATTCATGGGAGAAAAGCTGCACCGTGGTGGACTGAAGAGTGCATAGGATAAATTAGGGAGGGAATTGAAGAGTTTAGGCAAGTTAAGAAGCATCAGTCTCCCAGTGACCTTATCAACAATAAAAAGGCTACAGGCTGTGCTGAGGAAATTGTTGAAGATTGCGAAAAGCCTTTACTGGAGGACATATTGAGATTATTCTGGAAGGGATATTAAACTTAGGGAAGTTTGGCTAATCATTAAAGGAAATGTGTAGTACGGTCCGTAATACTCCTGATGTATCAGTATTGATTGATGAGGTTAAAATGATTGCTACTCAAATGGAGACGGTTGAGTTATTGGCTGTGTCATTTGCCGCGATTCATAAACAAGATAACTTAAGCGAAGACGTTAAATATGTAGAGATAAGGTTCTCAGTGAGTACACTGGTGTGTAGGCAGTCATGTGTAGCAATGATAGTATCAGTGATGTTGAGTTGTCCATGTGTGAATTTAAGAGGGCAGGTTGGACGTCTCCAGGAAAGGATGATATATGTTAGTGTATGATTAGAAATAAGAAAGCAAACAATCTTCAGCTAATATTAATACTTTTGATGAGGCAATCTTTCTTCCTCTTGAATAATGGAAAAACTTCAATAGAAGGGAAACAATTTTGGGCTGAGAAAGCTTACACGGGCTGTTTGCTGGGACTTTATGTTCGAAAAACGATGGGACATTTCATTGAGGAATACAGTGTGATGAGTGTCATACAGATAGGGAAAATTCAGACAATCCTTGTCCAGCGTGTTTGTGTAAGACCTGTTCGCTAGCTGGCGTCTCACAGACACACACACACACACACACACACACACACACACACACACACACACACACACACACACACACACACACACACACACACACACACACACACACTCCACTACACGTTCCAATCTAATCTGCTCGGCGACTGTCTGTAAATGACCTAATTCACTCCAATATATTGCGTCTGGCAAATGGTTCCTTTCCAGTGCATTTGGAAACACATTTAATCGGCAGGTCCCTCGAAGGTTTAGTGACGTTAATTAGGACAAATTGAGCCTAACAGATATGCTGTAATTAGTTCACGCAATTACTTACAATCTGTCACCGTGGGGATTGCACTTGACTGACGTAATTAGTGTGTAAATTATTTAAAACTCTCTATTTTTAAATCTGTTGAAATATGTCCCTTTGGAGTCGCTGAATGGTATTAAATACCGCAGACCCGTCAGCATGACATTCCGAGAGACCGTCCGTAGCGCAGGGGAACAAATCACTGCACAGAGAAAATGTCTACAATGTCGGGTACGTACGTGAGTGTGGAGAAAATATTGTACCTGCTCGTTGCCATCTTTGGCGTTCCTGGTGAGTCAGCAGAGCAATTCCCGTTCGGTATTTCTTTGTGCTACCCGCTGTGAATCTGTTCATGACCATTTTACACGCTGCCAACTTTCTGACCGTTGTACAAATATATAAGTGATATCAATCCTGTCAGTTCGACTTTCTGAATGTTCCTATTTAGTAACAGAGCAAAACTGAATCTCTGTCTCTCCTCTGACTCACGGGGACATGGAACGGACTCGGA
>NW_026779295.1:0-117500 GCF_030144855.1 Hypanus sabinus | reverse complement strand
TGAACACGACCTGTTCTCCTTGGACCGACGGTTGATGAGAGAGATCCATTCGATGATGTAAGGTATTCATCGTGTGGATGGCCAGAGGCTTTGTCCGTGGCGTGAAATGGCTAACACTAGGGGGCGTACTTTTAAGGTGTTTGGCAGTAGGTCCGGGGGCGGGGTGTGGGAGGATGTCAGGGTTAAGTTTATTCACACAGAGTTTGGTGGGTCCGTGCAATAGACTGCGGGCACAGTGATGGAGGCGGAATAATTAGGGACCTTTAAGGATCTTTTCGACAGGTAAGTATTTAGATAAAAAATGACGGGTATGCGGTAGGGAATTTTAGGCAGATTCCAGAACAGGTTACATGGATGGTACAACATTGTGGGCCGAAGGGTCTTTAATGTTCTGTAGATTTCTATGTGATATGTTCTATGTTGGGCACCCTTTTCATTATCCCACGATTGCATCGTTACTGCGGGGCCTGTGGCGACGGAGAGAAGAATTGGTGTTGCATCGCCTCCGGCTCGAGTACTCCGGTCCCCGCAACGAAAGCCGTGAATTCTTACTCCGGCTTTTAGGTGAATCAAGTCCTTCCAGAGGCGGGCCGACCAGAGATGCTCACAGTTTTCCAGACGTGGTCTCAACAACATAGAATGGTACAGCAGGAAATCAGGCCCTGCTGCTCAATGTGCTTTTCTGAACCTATGGACATGCTCATTGTATGCCTTGTCAAATCAATCCTTTCAACCTGAGCTAGGTCTGCATAACTCCATTCTCCACACATTCATCTGGTATCTAATAAACTCTGTCACATCTGCATCCTCCAACGCCACTTGCATTCATTCACTGTGCCCACCACGATGAGTATACAAATCAAAACTTGTAACAATCTCTTCTCCCTCCTGCCTTCTGGGTAAATGCTCCAAAGCATTCGGGCTCTCACGACTAGACTATGTAACAGATTCTTCCCCCAAGTTATCAGACTCCTCAATGCCCAGAGCCTGGACTGACACCTTACTGCCCTATTGTCCTGTTTATTATTTATTGTAATGCCTGCACTTTTTTTGTTCACTTTATGCAGTCCTGGGTAGGTGTGTAGTCTAGTGTAGCTTTCTCTGCGTTGTTTTGTTTTACGTAGTTCAGTCTAGTTTTTGTGCTGTGTCTTGTAACACCATGGTCCTGAAAAACGCTGTCTCGTTTTTACTGTATACTGTACCATCAGTTATGGTCGAAATGACAATAAAGGTGACTTGACTTGACTTGACTTGAACGCACATCTTCTCTGAACATTCTGAGTCAGGTTTAACATCACTATCTGACTAAAGTGTGTCTTTACAGCAGCAATGTCGGGAAAATATACAGAACATCCACGAAGTTACACACTGCAGAAACAGTGCAAGAAGGAAATATTGAGTTACTGTTCTTCCTTTCTAATGAACTATATGCCCTCTGGCCTTTTAAAGGTCCTCCTCAGAGAACGAAATGCCGACTGTCCACACTGCTTGTGCCCACGTTACCAAGGATGAACTGCTCTGATGGGCAGAAGGGTGCAGAGTTGCCCTTGTCTCCCGCTTGGGAGAATCACAAACCGTTACTGTTAACACGCTGCTCATGAGAGAGAATGAGAGAGACACACAGATAAGAGGAAAACAAATTGAATCATCTGCTGCTGATAAGAGGGAGGAGAGAAGCCATTGATTTACTGTTATGTCTTTTGGAGAGGGCTGTTTACTTGGTCCTATTTTGTTCATTAAAATTCCTCAGTGGACAGCTGGAGTGGGCTGGTTTGATGCACTAAGCCTTTCAAAACTGATTGACACCTGAGACCCCGTGAGTAGGAACAAAAGTGAGTTCTGGGAAGACACCCCTCAGATACACCAGGAGACACACTAGTGAGCACTGCTTAAATGTTGGAACCCACAAAAAAAGTGAGGGGCATCGGAGACCGAACGAAGAATCGGTCAATTTTAACAAACAGTGTGAATCGGTCAATTTTAACAAACAGTGTTTATAGCGAGGCCGGTGGGGGCTTGGTTGTGTGTCCACCCTTGCCTAGGTGACGAGTACACCATTAAAGGACAGAGGGGTCATACCTGAATGGCCGCAACAACATATCGACGGATCCAGAAAATAAAAGGTTTGATTGACTGTAGCTCAACCTTTTGATCGCTCTCTCTCTCTCTCTCTCTCTCTCTCTCTCTCGCTCTCTCTCTCTCTCTCTCTCTCTCTCTCTCTCTCTCTCTCTCTCTCTCTCTCTCTCTCTCTCTCTCTCTCTCTCTCTCTCCCTCTCTGTCTGTCTCTCTCTCTCTCTCTCTCTCTCTCGCACTCTCTCTCTCTCTCTCTCGATCTTTCCCTCCAACGGTTACAACAAAAGAACCAACAACTACCTCAGCCTTCATGAACTGAACTGAAATTTATACTTTCCCATGTTAATGAATTATCCCCTAGACAACGATAGAGCTTGATTATTATTATACCCACACTTTTAGGTATAGTATTGCTAACGTGGATTATCTGTATATTTGCATTGTTGATATTGATTTGTATATTTGACTAATAAACACTGTTTTGAAAATCGTAACAGACTCCAACGGATACTTGTATCTTTGCTGGTAAGACTCCCGGTGGTCGATAATCAGGAGTTCATACCTCTCTTATTCCTCAGTTCCACCTCGAAAAACTCGCCTCAGCCTAAACTACATATACATTAGAACAACCAAAACAGTGGTAAACTGGGAGGGTGAGATAACAGACTTGCCCCTCCTGCTAAATAATCTTACAAATGGCTAAACCATCATGTTTACAGCCGTTGCCCCCTACCCTGAGCTCATCTGCCTTTCGTGCAATACTTCCTACATTGAATCGGAGGCAGCTCAGAACATGAGTCTCAACGGGCTCAGCCTTGTTGCTTCCTGACTTTGTCTGAGGTCTTAACAACATCTTCCAACAATGATTCCACTATCTGTACAATCATTCTGGTTATCATCCCCCTGCAACTCGATCTTAAACAACACAACGACACTTTTTTTTTTTAATGGCAAACATTCGTGCTGGGATATTAGGTTCACTCCGGTTCATTTGTAAATTGACAGGTTGCCAGATGGCGGAGGAAATGAAGGAGCTTCACAACGAGGGGCGGTGTGGTGCGGCCTCCGGGCAGGGCTCTGTGCTGTCTCCCAGCGTTCGCTTGGCAAGCTCGGTTGTTGTAGTTTGTAGATTTCGGTGGTTTTTAATGCGCCTGGAACCTGAAACTGTTTATATATGTAAATGCATGCTTGTGCGGCCGTGTACATAAAGCGCTAAAGTATTTCATATATGCTTCTAATCTTTCTATTTTATACATATTATATGTGCTGTGTGCCTCGTGTGACAGTTGGTATTTTGTTCAGGAGCTTGGCCCTGGCGGTAATGTGTGCTGAAATTGCAATTAAGCTTAAAATGAATTGAATTGAAATGAAATGAAACCGTCTCAACTATAGACGGCGCACCTTCCGAGGAAGAGATCCCAGTGATTCACATATCTGAACACCTCGTTCCAATCCTAACATTTTAGCCACATTTTAAGCTGAATGTACTTTCTAATTTTGGGCACACCTGCACATACACAAGTTCGTGGATCTGGCTCCCTTACGATAACGCCAGCATTCCATCGAGGAATCTCGTTCTCGTCCACAATAGTTTTTATTTCGACTCCCCCAACAATGACAACCCTATCAATACAGCTCACCATATCTCAGTCTATTCATTTCTAAGACACAGAACCACAGTCAGTGCCAGACACCTGACCGGTGAGACTTTCCCCGGCTTGGTAATTTGCACCTATCTCCTCCCATCCAGAAGTATCCAGAGTGGTCTACCTGTTATTGAGCGGGTTGGCCAGAAGAGGTCTCTGCACTGACTCTGGCTTTTAACACCTTTCACCTTCCTGGCTCTCACGCAGTTTCCTGTATCCTACACATCAGGTGCAAATACATCTCTGTATGTCTTCCCTATCACCCACTCGGCTTTCCGAATGATCCCGATTTCATCTAGTTTCAGATCCAACTCTGTAACACAGTGTGTTAGAAGGCGCATCTGGATAGCCTTCCTACAAGTGAAGTTGTCAGGAGCTCTTGAGGACTCCCTGCCTTCCCACATCTCGCAAAGGAGTATTCAACTGTCCGGCCAGACATTTCTACTGCTCTGACCTTGCGAATATAAAGAAAGAAACAATAATTAAACAGTAAACAAATCCACCAACAGTTCTGTGTCTTCTCTCACCCAAGCTTCCTCCTTGAAGAGTCAAAGATAGAAAATTTCTTATTTCCGCTCAAAACCAATTTCCCGCTGCTCTATCCCTCTATTCTGGCTTATCACTCACACAAACACACACACACACACACGCACACACACACAGTGAAAATCTCTCCACACCATACAATTCAACACGTCCAGGTTCAGACACAGACTGGATCTCCATCCACACCGTCTCATCATACACTTCCGGGGTCAGACACAGTGAAGCTTCCCTCCACACTCACTCCCGGGGACAGGCACAGAGTGAAACTCCCTCCACACAGTTGCATCACACTCTCCTGAATTTAGACACTGGGTGACGCTTTCTCCGGACCGTCCTAGCGCACACAACCGGGTTCAGGCACAAATTGAAGCTCACTGCCCCGGGTCCCTTCAGAAACTACGATGTTCCGAAGCTTCCCTCTCACCAATCCCCAAAACTCTGCCGATCCTGAAGTCTTGAATTTTGTGCCGGCTCGTAGAATGTGTATGTGTTTCTGTTCCGGAAGTGTGCAGGGAACAGGATGGAATTGGAAGAAGGGTTGGTTTTGTCGGGAGCACGGATATGGTGGTGAGATAGCGGTCACTGGGATGAATTGTTATCGATCCAAACGATCGGCCTGTTCACACAGCACATTGCAGAGGCTCAGAAGCGAGAGATCGATATCTGGAGGAAGGGGGCTGGATGGAGAAACAACAAAGGTTACTTCTCCCCCTTACTCCCCAAATATCCATATAAACTGAGAGAGAGGGAAACGGGTCGAGCAGGAAGAGGATTAATGGAATCGTGGTGGACCTGCTGGGGATGGAGCGCGTCAGGGAGACAGGGAGAGGATTTGGGGAAGGAGGAGATAATGGAGGCGGCACGGAGTGTAGGGGATGGAGGGGTGATTTAGACAGGGTTTGTAGAAGTAGATGGCGGTGGGGTAAACGGGGAGGGCTGTAGGGGATGTCATGGATGACGGTGACGGGGATGGTCGGCTGGGAAGGAGGTTTGACAACGAACAGGAGACTGAAAACTCAATGAACCAGGAACACCTTCTTCCCCCCCTCCGCCAGAATATTATTGAACGCATCAGCACCACCTCCACATTTTTGCGGCATTTATTAGCTTTTTGCATTTGACATTAATTTTACATATTTGCGCGCTACTGATCCTTCGAAATAACAAATCTCAGGTGGTCTAAGTCACAGATAATAAAACAGACCGTGAATCCGGTAGAAAAGTTGCGATACAGGTGGACAGGACATTTGTCACGCTGGCCTTCATCAGTCAGGACACTGAGTCCGGGAGTCGGAGGTCACGTTGCAGTTGAAGATGACGTCGGTTTGGCCGCACTTGGAGTATGGAGTTCAGTTCTGCTTGCCTTGCTCCAAGAAAAATCTCAACGAACTGGAAAGATTGCAGAGGGAGATTTCCAAGGATGCTGCCGGGACAGGGGGGACTCAGTAATGGAGCGAGGATGGGAATTCTGAGACTTCTTTCAGTGACCTCATAGAGGTGTATAAAACTACAAGCGGCACGGCTAAGGCGAATGCATGCACTCTATTTCCCCAGGGCGCGGGTACGAGAACATTGACGAATATGATTACGGTGAGAGTAGCTGAAGACAGAAGCGGGAGAGCGAGTGGTGTAGAGTCAAGGGAACAAGAGGAATGCGGAGAGTGAGTAGAGGGGGAATAGAGAATCGAGGGAGAGACCGGGATAGAAGCGGGAAGAGTTGGGAGGAAGGGAGGCGAGAGTCGTGGTGGGGGGGGGGGGGTAGAAAAATGCAAATGAAATGGAGGAGCCGAGAGTGGAGAGGGATGAGAGAGAGAGTTTATCGGGACGAGGGTAAAGAGAGGGTGAGATGGAAAGATTGCGATAGAGGGAAAGAGGAAAACAGGGTAAGGGTAAGGGGCAGAGCGGATGGGTTAATGTGAGTCAGAGAAGGAAATGGGTTAGAAAGAGCGCGTTATCATTTGATTCAAGTCGGACCCACTGCCTGTTGACAGAGAATCTGGATCTGGTCAGAAATCCCTGAGCATAAATGTGCAGAATTCTCACAGATGAAGCGCTGACGAAACTCAGTGCAAATCTCAAACTCGCCGAACCATTCACACGTACCGCATTCGAAGCCTCCAGCTTTCATCTGGTACACGACATTCGTGGCCATTTTCCTATCAGGGAGGGGCAAAGAATTTCAATGCACCTCCAGCTGGCAGCTGTGTGTCAATCCCCTACATCCCAGACGCCTTCCCTCACCATTGGCCTGTGGCACCCCAAAATCTCCCACATCCTCTCTTACAGTAACCGGAATACTCAAACTGACCCACTCTCTCTCTCTCTCTCTCTCTGCAGCCCTGCGTCAGACCCCAAAGTAATCCCTTCCCTCACTACCTCCCCACAGATCGGTTTCAGTGACCAGAATAATAACAGTACCCAACATTCTCCTCACAGCTCCGTGTCAGGCCTCAAAATATTCCTATAGCGCCAGTGTCCCCCAAAGCCCCATGTCAGTCCTCAAAATGTTCCCACGTCCTTAATGTCTCCCCACAGAACTGTGTTATCTGTCTAAGTACTCACACTCACCACTTCCACCCCACCGATCAGAGTCAGTCCAAAGTACACCCACTGGCTGACTCTCTCCCCACAGCACCCGAAGTCACCGAAATAATCCCACTGCTCAACCCTCTTCTTAGAGACCTGTGTCAATCATCAAAACATCTTCCACGTCCCATGCACTCCACGGACGTGACTTTGTGCCCAGAGTACTCCCACTGAATCATTCTCTCCCCACAGATCTGTGTCTGAACCCAAAGTACACCCCTCCCTCATCTCTCCCCACGGACATGTGACAGACCCCAACATACTGCCACTCCTTCACACTCTCAAACAACGTTGGTCAGTTCCCAAAAGAGCACCATAGTCCGCAAACGTTCCCGCAGCCTGTGCCAGACCGCAAACTAAACCCACCGCCCACTCGACTCTCGCAACCTGTATCAATCTCACGACTCATTTTATTCTCAGGAACATGCAAGAGCCCAAATCTCACCCATCTTTGCATTTTCCAATCCAGAATGCACTGCCTTGGTCCTGGACAAATTTGTTAACAAAATTCTGTGAAATTAAAGTAGTATCATGAATGATTGAATTTCAGGTGTGTCACTTTATGCCTGACCCAGGGAGAGTGTGAAGGGCTAGTGCAGAAGGAGTTATATCTGTATCTCACTCCAGGAGAATGAGATGGCAAGATGCATGAAGCCTTACTCAGTCTGACCCCGGGAACATGTGATGGGACGGTGTGGAGGAAGATTCACTCTGTGCCTGACCCCGGGAATGTATGATAAGACGGTGTGGAGAGATCTTCACTCTGTGTCTGACCCCAGGAATGTGTGATGGGACGGTGTGGAGGGATATTCACTCTGTGTCTGACCCCGGGACTGTGTGGTAGGACGTTATGGAGGGAGATTCACACTGTGCCTGACCCCGGGAGTGAGTGATTGGGACGGTGTGGAGGGAGATTCATTCTGTGTCTGACCACGGGAGTGTGTAATGGGACAGTGAGGAGGGAGATTCACTCTGTGCCTGACCCCGGGAATGTGTGATGGGACGTTGTGGAGTGAGATTCACTCTGTGTCTGACACCGGGAATGTGTGATGGGACGATGTGGAGGGAGATTCACTCTGTGTCTGACCCCGGGAGTGTTTCATGGGACGGTGTGGAGGGAGATTCACGCTGCGTCTGACCCCGGGACTGTGTGGTAGGACGATGTGGAGGGAGATTCACACTGTGCCTGACCCCGGGAGTGAGTGATTGGGACGGTGTGGAGGGAGATTCATTCTGTGTCTGACCACGGGAGTGTGTAATGGGACAGTGAGGAGGGAGATTCACTCTGTGCCTGACCCCGGGAGTGTTTCATGGGACGGTGTGGAGGGAGATTCACTCTGCGTCTGACCCCGGGACTGTGTGGTAGGACGATGTGGAGGGAGATTCACACTGTGCCTGACCCCGGGAGTGAGTGATTGGGACGGTGTGGAGGGAGATTCATTCTGTGTCTGACCACGGGAGTGTGTAATGGGACAGTGAGGAGGGAGATTCACTCTGTGCCTGACCCCGGGAATGTGTGATGGGACGGTGTGGAGGGAGATTCACTCTGTGTCTGACACCGGGAATGTGTGATGGGACAGTGGAGGGAGATTCACTCTGCGTCTGACCCCGGGACTGTGTGGTAGGGCGATGTGGAGGGAGATTCACACTGTGCCTGACCCCTGGAGTGAGTGATTGGGACGGTGTGGAGGGAGATTCATTCTGTGTCTGACCACGGGAGTGTGTAATGGGACAGTGAGGAGGGAGATTCACTCTGTGCCTGACCCCGGGAATGTGTGATGGGACGGTGTGGAGGGAGATTCACTCTGTGTCTGACACCGGGAGTGTTTGATGGGACGGTGTGGAGGGAGCTTCACTCTGTGCATGATCCCGGGAGTAGTGTGTGATGGGAGACTGTGAAACAAGATTCACATATACACACACACAGACACAGACACACACACACACACACACACACACACACACACACACACACACACACACACACACACACACACACACACACACACACACACACACATACATATATATATACCTTCCGTCGATCAGAAACATACCTCTTCCTGTGTTGAATTTATTTCAAGAAGAATTGATTTTGAGTTACAACAATGCTGCTTCGCCTCACCGTAGAGAATTGCAAACGGGGATAGAAAATAAAGCCGGTCTTCATTTCTGATCCAGTCCTTGGAACAAGCATGGTCTGGAATTCAGAAACAAGCAACAGTGATTCTCCCTCCGTCCGTCCCGGAGTCAGGCATTGAATCGGTATCCCTCCTCACTTACCCATCACACACTCACCGGTTCAGAGACAGAGTGAAGCTTCTCCACACCGTCCCATCACACACTCCCGGGGTCAGACACAGAGTGAATCTGTCTCCACACCGTCCCATCACACACTCCCGGGGTCAGACACAGAGTGAATCTGTCTCCGCGTGGACCCATCACACTCTCCCAGGGATAGGCACAGAGTGAATCTCCCTCCACACCGTCCCATCAAACACTCCTGGGGTCAGACACAGAGTGAATCTGTCTCCGCGTGGACCCATCACACACTCCCGGGGTCAGACACAGAGTGAAGCTTCTCCTCACCGTCCCATCACACACTCCCGGGGTCAGACACAGAGTGAAGCTTCTCCTCACCGTCCCATCACACACTCCCGGGGTCAGACACAGAGTGAGTCTCCTTCCTCACCGTCCCATCACACACTCCGGGGTCAGACAGAGAGTGAATCTCCCTCCACACCGTCCCATCACACACTCCCGTGGTCAGACACAGAGTGAATTTCCCTCCACGCAACCCCATCATACGCTCCCGCGATCAGGTACAGAATGACGTTTCCTCCACACCGTCACATTACACACTCCCGAGGTCAGACACAGAGTGAATCTCCCTCCACCTCGTCCCATCACAGACACCCGGGGTCAGACACAGGGTGAATCTTCCTCCACGCAGCCCCATCATACGCTCCCGCGATCAGGTACAGAATGAAGTTTCCTCCACACCGTCCAATCTCACACTCCAGGGGTCAGAAACAAAGTGATCCTCCATCCAAACGGTCCCATCACGCACTCCTGTGGTCAAACACAGAGTGAATCTTCCTCCTCCCTGTCCCATCGCACAGTCCTGTGGTCAAACACAGAGTGAATCTTCCTCCTCCCTGTCCCATCGCACACTCCCGGGGTCAGACACAAAGAAAAGTTCATTGGACAGCATCCGAAAACACGATCCTGGTGTCAGAGAGGGAATGAATCTCCCACTGCACCGTCTGATCTCACAGTGCCGTGGTTAGACAGAGATTGAGGCTACCTCCCCACCGTCCCGGCACACACTGCCGAGGTGAGGTACAGAGTGAAGCTTTCTCCAAACTGTCCCATCGCACATTCTCTGGGTCAGACACAGAGTGAACCTCCTTCCACACTGTCCCATAGCTCTGGGGTCAACCTCGGTCTGAAGCTTTCACTCCACCACACTATCACACCCTCCTTTGGTCAATCATGGAGTGAAGCTCCCTTCACACTCTCCCATCACACAGTACTGCGGACAAACACAGAGTGAACCAACCTCTACACTACCTCTATAAACCCTCCCGTGATCAGATAGGAAATGAGACAGTCTCTGCACCATCCCGCCGCATACTCCCGTGGTCAGTCAGAGTATAATGCGCCTTCTAGCCAGTGACGTCACACAATACAGGGGTCAGAGAACGAGGGAAGCTCCCTCCGAACCGTCCAATCAAACAACGCTGGTTTCAGATATGGGGCGGCATTCCGTCCAGGCACGCGTCACCGTTACTGGTGTAAGACACAATTATGACCACGGCACATCCCATCCCAAAAGCACTCACCCCCACCGCCCAGCCAGACCTTCCCATCACACGCACGCACTGTCAAACACAGAGTCCCATCACAAACACGGGGTGAGGGGTGAGACTTAAACTCCCTGCACACCGTCCGATCACACACTCACAATCAGACGGAGAATGAATCTCTCTCTCCATGGCCCCATCACACACTCCACCGGTCAGACAGAAGGAGAAGCTGCCACCAAATGGTCCCATCGCACACACCCTAGTCTAACACAGCGTGAAACTTCTTCCTCCCATCTTATCACACAATTCTTGGCGTGTCAGAGAGTGAAGCTCCCTCTGAACCGTTCAATCACACCCCACAGTGTTCACACACAAGGCGAAGTTCCGTCCACATTCTCTAATGGCGCACTCCACAACATCGAATCACACAATCCATTGTCATATTGAATAAACGTCTCTCAATAACGTCCCATCACACACTCCCGATATCAGACACAGACTGAAGCTGTCTCTCCACGAACCCATCACACACTCCGGGATTCAGATTGAAACTCTCTTTCCACGGTGCCATGACACACTTCAGGGGTCAGACATGTGGTGAATCTCTCTGTGCACTGTCCCATCACACAATCCCGCTGTCAGACACAGAGTGAAGCTGGATCCACACAGTAGTGAAGATGCAACTTCTTCCACGCAGCCCCATCACATATCACTGGGTCAAACACAGAGTGACGCATCGTCTCTCCATGCCTGCCCTGTGATGAGGAGCGGGTGAAAGAGGGGGATGATGCCTCACCTCTTCTGCTGGTCAACAATTCACAGATTTGAGCCTTGGTTTCGTTGACAGATCTGTACTTCGTTTCCATCTCAGTGAACTGCTGACGGAGATCGCTGTGCATTCGTTTAAAAGACGGACGAATCTGTGATACTGAGAGAGATGGTGAAGGATATTTAGCGTTTACAGAGAAACGGGAGTCAGCGTCACGCTACCGAACGGGTCACAGAGAGTGTTGAGTCAGTGTCACGGTGAAGCGTGTCACAGTGAAGGATGTGCCGGTGTCACAGTGAGAGGCGTCATCGGAAACATGAGGGGCGTGTCTGTGTATCTCTGAGGGGTTATCAATGCCCTGGTGAAGGTTTTGTTGTTGTTACAATGTGGTCTGTGTCAGTATCGTGGTGATGATCAATTCACAGTCTCAGCGCGGGGCATGCTCGTGTTGCTGTGATGGAGGTGTCTCTCGACATCACGGAGAGGGAAATGTCAAAGTGAGGAGTCTGTTCCTGTCACGGTGGGTGGAGTATCTGTGTAACGTGTGGATGCTGCTCTCATTGAGAATGGTGTCTGTGTCACCGTGGGAGGCATGTCATGGCCACGGTGTGTGTTCGGTTGCCACGCTGAGGTGTGTGTCGGTATGATGGATAAAACTTTGTCGGCGCCGTTGTGAATTTAGATGTCGGTATCACAGTAAGGGTTTTGTCTGTGTCAGGGTTAGGTGTGGGTATTTGCTTCGGGGTGAGGGGTGTTACAGTGACGTGTAAGTCTTTGTCACGGTGCGGATCTGGACGGGTCACGTTGAGGAGCCTGTAGGTGACAGTGGTGTCTCAGTGTCACAGTGACGGGCGTGTCGGTGTTACTGTGAGGTGTGTTTCGGAGTCTCCTTGTGACAGGTTCTCTGGGGTCATACGGGTGGGAAATCTCAGATATCTTACATTCAAAGGTTGAGTTTAACTCTTGGACTGGTATTCGACATTGGCGTTGGTTCCTGTTGATCTCCTGATTTTCTGCCCAAAGGAGTTTGTAGTTTCGTTCAGGAGAGATCTGAGATGGTGAAGGATGTTTGGCGTTTATAGTGTGTCAGTGTCACGGTGAGGGTGTAACAGTGAGGTGTGTGCTGTTGGCACAGTGAGGGGCGTCGGCGCCACAGTGCGATACGTGTCTGGGACATGCTGAGGGGTATATTATGTTACCAGCGAGGTTTTTGTTGGTGACACGATGGGAGCTGCGTCAGTATCGCGGTGATAGTTGATTCCGTGTCAAACCGAGTCGGTGTTTCAGTGAGAGACGTCTAGCTGTCATTGTGATAGGTGTTTCTGGTTCAATGTGAGAAATGCACCGGGTCATATTCGCGGTGTTTCTCTATGTCACGGTGAGAGATATGTCGGAGTCACAGTGCGAGGTGTGACGGTGTTGCAAAGAGAGACTCGTCGGTGTCATAATGTCCGGTGTATTGGTGTGACAGTGGACAAAATGCCGATGTCACGGTGAGGGGCGTGTCTGTCTCACGAGGAAAGACCTGTTGTTGTCACGGTGGATGTGTCGGTGTCACGGTAAGTGTAGTGTTATTGACACGGTGCGGACTGAGTGGGTGACGCTCTGAGGGCTTGTCGGTGTCATGGTGAGGAAGGTGTCATTGTGACGGTGAGTGTTACGTCGGTGTTTCGGTGAAGTGGCAGTTACTGTCATAATAAGAGATAAGTCGGCTTAAAAGTGATGGACATGTCTGTGTCACAGTTAGGGATGTTTCTACGTCACAGTGCGGGACGTGTCAATGTTACAGTGACTCGGTATTACATTGGTATTACGTTGAGGGATATGTTGGTATCATGTTCAGGGATGTGTTGGTGGGGGTTGTGTCGGTGTGACGGTGAGGGGTGAGTCGTGGTCATGCTGAGAGACCCGTCAGTACCACAGTGAGGGGTGTGTTGTTATCACCGTAAAGGGTTTTTCTGGGAAATGATGGGAATGTGTCGCTGTTACAGTGGCCATTTTTATTCTCTGCGGTTTTGTCGTTCCGACCGGTGTGAAACTCACCATGAATCCTCCAGCAGATACCCGTGATAATGAGTGTTAAAACGAAGATTATCCATCTGCTTGAGTCTGATCTGTCACTCCTTGTGGATCGATCACTGCCCATTCCGTCTGCTGAAAAATCATTTCTTGTCTTTGCCAATCCATCGTCATAGTCCCTGATCCCTGCTGTTCCCACCCTCTGCGTTCAAATCACTCTGTTTCCTCATGCCGAGCAGTGACCAGAAATCACAGAACGGAGCAGACCCTTCCGCCCGAAACTCGGCTATAACAATTATACATTCTATCTAAGCCGGTTTTACGACTTAGTTGCTCATCTCCATCCAATCCCTGCACATACACGTGCCTACCAAAGAGCCAATTTAACGCCTATGTCGATTTGCCTCCACCACCAACCCGGACAGCACATTCCACTCATCGCACTCTCTGAAAAAACAAAACATTGCCGTTCACCTCTCCTGAAAAGATACTCCCTCTCCACTTCCACCGCGCTATTAGTCATTTCTCTCCGGGGGGCGGATGAGAAAGCTACCGGTTGCCTGGTCTATCTCTGTCTTGTTATCCGTCTGCTTGTTATATTATGCATCTGATAGTTATCTTTCTGTCTTGTACATTCCCTCTGTGCTTTGCGCCCTGCGTGACCGTAGGTTTTCTGTTTGGCATTCGGTGACATTTTCCCTCCCGAGTAATGTCACCCCACCTCCTTTAATTCCTTCCGTATGTAGACGGCTGAAACTCGGGATCCCAGAAATATTGGTCTGTCCGACTTGTTCCTCCTGCAAGGACTCAATAATGTCTACAATATCATCAAAATGTGTTAATTCCTGCCCTGAGTACCCCATCTCTATGTGATATTTTCAGCATTCTTCTAAGAAACCACCTTCCTGTTGCTTCTAAGTTTCTTTTGAGGTCTGGTCTTACAGTCCGCGTTTCGGAAGCACACAGCAAGATTGACCAGAAGCAGTATTTCAGTAGCCTAAGCCTTGTTGTCATAGAAATCTGTCAGTAGGTAAAATGGGTTTCATTTTTTGGAAGTTGGTTTTGGCAATGACAATTCTTATTTCTATTTCTAATCTACATCCAGCATCCTGTGACGTAAAGCTGCCAAGGTAATTAAAGCTCCAGAAAACATGTTGTCCAAATCCACACATTCCAGATCCTTTCTGTACCCAAGAAATATGGCCTTGCTCCATTTCCGAATCTCAACCCAACGACTGCCCTATACTTTTCTATAATCACCTGGAGACAAATGACTTTATGATCACTCGATACAAAGTCTGCTCCTGCACAAAGCGCTGACACCTGCCGTCTCATTCCGCAGTAGATGATAAAGTAGTGTTTTCTCTCACTGGGACTGATCAAGGAATCATCCCTGAATATTTTTGTTAAACTCTATCCCACTGGTCCTTTAGCAGTAGGCGACTCAGTCAATACGTGGAAAGCCGAAATCACCTGCTATCACAATTTTATATTTACTGCAACAGTCTGCGATCTTTCTGCAGGTTTCTTCCTCCTAATCCAGCAGACTGTTTGCTGGTCTATAATGTAGCCCCATAACATGACCACGCATTTCTTATTCCTCATTTCCACCGATAAAGTCTCACTTAGACGAGCTGCCTTGTATGTTGTGCCTGCGCTCTGCGGTGAGATTTTCTCAGTCCTATAATGTCACCAATCTTTCTGAAATTCTTCCGCTTTCTCACGCCTAAAAATAGGGAACCCCGAAATATCGTGCTGTCCTGCTTGTTCCTCCTACAACCAATTCTCAATAATGGTCACAATATCATAATCGAATGTGTTCATCCATGCCCTCAGCTGGGACGGGTAGTTATCCTGTCCTTTATTTTAACAGATAAATCCCTGACTTCACTTTGCAAAACCACCTTACAAATGTCGCTGGTACCGATATGGACCAGGACATACTATTGTTCACTCACCCACTTCAGAAACATATAGAAGGAATGGTGTTGGGAGAATAGAGGAAGGAAGGGGAGGAGATTGGAGGCTATAGAAAGGGTGTTCAGACTGCAGCCGTTGGAGCAGAACGTGTGAGTTGCCATTTTGTGGCACCCATCCCTATTTCGAGTCAGCTTAAACGCCGAAATCCACTGACCCGTGACTAGGAGTCACAGACAGAGCGAGAATCCCTCCATACAATCTCATCACACGCACCAGGAAACATGCACTGAGTAACGCTCCCTCAGCTACGATCCGTCACACACAGTCCGGGGCCAGGCACAGAGTGAAGTTCTGTCCACACCTCGCGATCACACACTTCCAGGGTCACACAACCAGCGAAGCTGCCGAAATATTAAACCATTACTCTCCCGGAGTCAGACATCTGAGGTACCTCCCGCACCATCGCAGCACACTCTACTAGAATCAGAAAACGTACCAAACCCTCTCCCTTCTCCGGTCACCCCACTCACCAGTACCCAGCATTTCGGTTTCCCAGTAGTACGAATTGTGTGTGTCTCTCGGAGATTGTTTGTGCGTGAGAGTGGACTGTGTGCTGCCGAAAGAGGAAGGAAGGGGAGGAGAGAGGAGGACAGGGAAAGGGTAGTGAGATTGCAGTTCCTGATGCAAGTGATGTGGAACCACACGACCGGACTGTGTCTGCAGAGCTGTGGTGAAGCTCAGATCATGGTGATAGATACCCAATGGAACGGGGGAGTAGAAATACCAGACGTCATCGCTCCCCCATACTCTCCACTACTGCCTGTGACACAGAGTGGAAGGAGAGTGGAGGGACGGCGTAGATGGGGAGCGTTTCGCGGGTGGAGTGTATCACGGAGACGGGGGAGGGGCACCTGGGTATGTACGGGATTATGGAGAAGCCGAAGTGCGCAGGATAGGTTGTGGGTCAGGGAGACGCGATAGTTTGAGTGCGAGGGATGGGTGACGGAAACGGGAGTGGTGTACTGGAGACGGAGTGACAGTGACGGGGAATAGTGGAGGAGAGAGAGAGTTTGACGGATTCGGGAAGGGGCTTTGGAGAGGGAGGATGTTATGCATGCGGGGAGGAATGTTTTCGAGTGTTTTCGAATTACAGTGCAGGTTCAGTTACTCCCACTGTGTCCTCGCTATCACACCCTCGCCTTTCCGAATGACCCTGAGTTCATCCAGTTCATTTTCCCACTGCTTAACGCGGCATGTTAGAAGCTGCAGCTGGATGCGTTTAAGACCGTATGGCAAAGGAGCAGAGGTCGGCCATTAGGCCCATCGACTCATTTTATTTTCATGAGTTGATCCATTGTCCCATTTAGTTCCATTCCGCCGCCTTCTCACCATAAACGTTGATGTCCTTACTACACAGATACCTATCAATCTCTGAATTAAATACACCCAAGGACTTGGCCTCCACTGCCGCCTGTGGCAACAAATTCCACAGATCCCCCACCTTCTGGCTAAAAAAAAATCTTTGCATCTCTGTTCTGAATGGGCGCCATTCAATTCTCAAGTCATGCCCGCTCGTACTAGACTCGCCCACCGTGAGAAACCACTTTTTCACATCCATTCTCTCCATGTCTTTCAACTTTCAAATTGTTTCTATGAGGTTCCCCCCCCCCCTCCGGATTCTTCCAAACTCCAGTGAGCATACTCCAAGAGTGGTGAGACGTTTTCCATATGTTAACCCTCCCTTTCCGGGAATCATTCTAGTGCATCTCCTCTGAACCCTCTCCAACGTCAGCACATCCTTTCTTAAATAAGGGTCCCAATGCTGCTCACAGCCTCAACGTCACATCCCTGCACCTATATTGTTCTAGAAATGAATGCCAAAATTGCATTCGCCTTCTTCACCACCGACTCAACCTCTTCTCTTTCTCAAATTTCACAGTGAACTCAGTCATGTTATGATGACTGCCTACGAACTGTGTGTGTCTCTCGGAGATGGTGTGTGTGTGTGTGTGTGTGTGTGTGTGTGTGTGTTAGAGAGAGCGGATTGTGTGTGTGTGTGTGTGTGAGCGGATTGTGTGTGTGTGTGTGTGAGCGGATTGTGTGTGTGTGTGTGTGTGTGTATGTGGGTGTGAGCGGATTGTGTGCTGCCAGAATTGGAAGGAAGGGGAGAAGAGAGGAGGCCAGGGCAAGGGTGTAGAGATTGCAATCACTGATGCATCTTGTGTGGAGCTACTCGAACGGCATGTGCACACGGAGCCGTAGAGAGGATCAGATCATGTTTATGGATATCCAGTGGAATGAGGGAGGTGTAACTCTCTCTCATACACGCAACAATTGCCTGTGTCACAGAACGGGAGGAAAGACGACGACGTAGATGAGGAGCGTTTAGCGAGTGGAGTGTATCACGGAGACGGGGAGGGGCGTATGGCAACGTATGGGAGGATGAAGAAGGCGATGTGAGCAGGAGAGGGCATGGGTCACGGAGACGAAGCTGCCTATAGGCGAGGGATGAGTGCCGGAGACGGGAGTGGTGCACCAGAGACTGAGTGACGTAGGCTCAACTTTTTGCTTCCTGACTTTGTCAGAGGTCTTAACAACATCTGTCCTAACAACCACTCAACTATTTGCAATGGCATTCTTATTTTCATAAAGTTTTAGAGAGTTCTTACAACATTCGTTCATACCAGCACTACCCTCTTTTAATGGTAAACCTCACCGATGGGGTAATAGTTCCAATCCAGTTGAGGTGTAAAAATGAGGGAGTTGTTCATGGGATACGACATGAAGCAGCTGAGCAAGGTGATGGCGGTGGCCGCTGCCTCAAAGCAGGAGCCTCCTCTGCCCCCCAGTGTTCACGTGGCAGAAAACAATCTCTGTGGTGAACAATTGTAGATTACCGTAGCATTCAAAGTGCCCAGTGGCCTCAAGTTGCATAACTCTGTGTGTGTGTGTTTGTGTGTGTGTGTGTGTGTGTGTGTGTGTGTGTGTGTGTGTGTGTGTGTGTGTGTGTCTGTGTACATAATGCGTGAAGGTGTTTTATTGATATCCTCCATATGCTTGCTACGTTTTTATTGTATACATTTCATGTGTGTGTTTTGCCGTGTTGGACTGTTGGTAATGCAATTAACAGCCAGATCCTGGCTTTTTTCATGGGCATTCCCGTGTGATGGAATTACAATTAAACTTAAATCGAAATTAATTGAAATGAAATGAAACCGTCTGGTCTGAGGAGTTCTCACCTTCCGTGGAAGAGAATCCAGGGATACATATACCTGAAGTTCTCATTCCAACCATAATGCTAAACTGAAATTTCTTTCTAAATTTGACCACAAATGAACGTACATAAATTTGCAGAACCTACTCCCCCTTTTTTTCCTATATATTGGCGTCTGAAGCGTAGACAACATAGAAACATAGAAAATCTACAGCACAACAGAGATCCTTAGGCCCACGAATTTTGCCGAACATGTCCTTGCCTTAGAATTACCTAGGCTTTATCATTAGACCTCTATTTTTCTAAGCTCTACTTAGTCATCCACGAGTCTCTCAAAAGACCCTATCATTTCCGCCTCCACCGCCGCCGCCGGCAGCCATTCCACGCCGTCACAACTCTCTGTGCAAATAAACTTACCCTGAAATCACTTCTGTTCCTACTTCCAAGCACCATAAAACAGTACCCTTTTGTGCTAGCCATCACAGCTCTGGGGAAAAAGTGTCCGACTATTGTTACGTACCCCGTACCTGGGTGTCTTACCAGCAAATATAGAAGTATCCGTTAAAGTCTGGTGGTACTATTTTCAGCAGTGTTTATTAGTAAAATATACAAGTCAATATCAAGGCAAATATACAGATAATACACGTTAGCAATACTAAACCTAAAATAACAATCAATGATAAACAAGCTCTATCGTTGTCTAGGGGATAATGAATTATCATGAGAAAGTATAAAGTTCAGTTCAATTCATGTAGGCTCAGGTAGTTGCTGGTCGATGTGTTGTAATTGTTGGAGAGAGTGAGAGAGCGAGAGAGAGAGAGAGGACGATCAAACAGTGACAGCTATTGTCTTCCAAACCTTCCTTTACTTTCTTGATCCGACGTTTCGTTGTGGCCATTCAGGTATGACCCCTTTGTTCTTTAGCTAGACCGTTCTTCCGTGGTGGACTCGTCACTCCGGCAAAGGTGGACACACACACAAGCCCCCACCGGCCTTGCTATAACCGCTGTGAGTGAAATTGACCGATCCGTTCGGTAACCGATGCCCCACACTTTCTCGTGGGTTTCCGATGCTCACTAGTGTGTCTCCTGCTGCGTCTGAGGGGGTGACACCCCAGACCTCACTTTTATCCCCACTCACGTGGTCTCAGGTGTCAATCAGTTTTGAATGGCTTAGCCCATCAAACCAGCCCACACCGGCTGCCCACTGAGGAATTTTAATGAACAGAATAGTACCAAGTAAACAGCCCTCTCCGCAGCCATACGTCTTTCGGGAGTCATAATATGGTGGATCAACATAACTCTCTCTCAGGCTGTTATCGGTAACAGATGTCCTGGCATGTTTTCTTTTGTCTCTCCTACTCTCTCGTTAGCAGCGTGGTAACAGCAACAGTTTGTGATTCTCCCAGGGGAGGGGGACATTGACAACCTTGCACCCTTCTGCCCACCAGAGTTATTCATCCTTCTTAACACTATCCACTGATAAATGCCTCTCATTATCGTATACACGTCGACCTATTTATCTCTCTTCCTCGGTCGCTGCAAGGAGAAAAGGTCGATTTCACTAAACCTCATAAGGCATTCTCCCCAATCCTAGCGAGATCCTTGTACTTTGGGGACCACATACCATTGAAAAATCTCGTTCTCATCCACAGTATCTCTTTTCTGTTCCACTAACAAGGAACACTCTATCGATACAGCTCGCCACATCTCAACCCATTACCTGCTGAGCCACAGAACCACAGTCAGTGCCAGAGACCTGACCGTTGAGACTTTCCCCAGCTTCAGCATTTGCACCTCTGTCCTCCCATCCAGAAGTATCCAAAGGGTCTACCTGCTTTTGAGCGGGTTGGTCACAAGGGGTCTCTGCACGTCTCTGGATCCGCACTGTCTGTCACCCAGGTTCCTGTATCCTGCACGTTCGGTCTAAATACATCTCTATATATCTCTATCACCCCTATGCACACAGCGAGGAAGTTTCCTTGTTGCAGTACCGGGTCTATCAGTGTGTGGCTGTCACTATGAGGGGCGTGTTCGTATTACGACGAGGGTTGTGTCTGTGATACAAAAGTATTGTAAGGGGTTATTCAGTGTCCCTTTGAAGATGGTGTCTCTGTGCGCCTTTTTCATTCCGTATGCCTTCTGTGAATTGGTCGTTCCCTCTTGTTATCGATAAATCGTCAAGTTCCTTTTCACAAACTAACTCCCTGCACTTTCCACCGGATGAGGTCAGATCACTCTGCTCTTTCTACAGAGCAGAGAAGGTAAATCACACAACAGAACAGACCCTTTGGTTCAAGAATTGTGATATCTCAATTCTGAATTTGTTCTCCCGACATCTGTCTCCTTCCATTCCTTGCACACCCACGTACCTATAGAAGAGCCAGTTAAAAGTCTGTATGGATTTACCTCCACCACCAGAGCTGCCAGAACTTTCCAATTACCCGCCAATCTCTGTGACGACAAAAACTTACCAAATTCATCTCCTTTGAACCTACCCGCTCTTACCTCAATGCAGGTCTTCTAATATTAGACATTTCCATCCTACGGGTAAAAGATACAAGCTCTCTGGTCTACGTGCGTCCCGTATTGTTATAAACCTCAAAACTAAACTTAACTCGAGGTTGCATCTATCCTTTTCCATACTTATCCTGTATCTAATGGCATTACCAACACTAGATGCAAATTGTTCCCTGACACACACTTCTGAACCCTGGCGTGTACTAATCGCTAGGATGAGATCAAGTATTGCGCTCTCTCATTGGGACTAACTATCTGCTGATTAAGGTTCCTTCCTTAACTGATTAAGAAAACTATCCCAGTGGTCCTTTCACAGTCAGTACCAAGAATCTTAAACTCACCCGATGCCACAACCTGATGTCTCTTACAACAGACTCCGAACTCTCCACAGATTTGTTCCTCTAAATCCCCCGACTGTACGGTGGTCGATAATGTTGCCCCATGAACGAGTTCATACCCTTCTCATTCCTCAGTTCCACCTCTGAAGCCTCACCTTAGCTTAAATTATATAAACATTAGTCCGACAAAAACAGCGGTAAACTGGAAGGCTGAGCTAACAGACTTGCCCCTCCTGCAAACAAATCTTACTAATGGCTAAACTCTCATGCTTTCAATCGTTGGCTCCGACCCTGAGCTCATCTGCTCTTCGTATAATACTTATTGCTTTGAAATGGACGTAGCTCAGAACATGAGATCCAGCAGGTTCAACGTTTTGCTCGCTGACTTTATCTGAGGTCTTAACAACATCTGTCCCAACAATGACTCAACTTTCTGTTCAATCATTCTGGTTATCATCCCCCTGCAACTCTGGCTTAAACAACACATCGACCCCTTTCTTAATGGCAAACCTTCCCGCTGGGATATTAGTTCCACTCTGGTTCAGGTGTAAACTGAGAGAGTTGCCAGATGGCGGAGAAAATGAAGGAGCTGCACAACGAGGAGCGGTGTGGCGCGATCTCCAGGCAGGAGTCTGTGCTGTCTTCCAGTGTTCATTCGCCAGAACACAAGAGCAGTTGTTGTAGTTTCTAGATTTCGGTGGCTTTTACACTGCCTAGGACCTCAAGCTGATTATATATACATGTGCTCGTGCGCGCGCGTGCGTGTGTGCGCCTGTACATAAAGCGTGAATATATCTCACTGATACCCTACATATGCTTGCTAACTTGCTATTTTATACATATTACGTGAGCTTGGTGTATCGTGTGACAGTTGGTATTGTGTTTTGAAGCTTGGCCCTGGCGGTCATATGTGATGGAATTGCAAATAAACTTGAAATGAATTGAATTGAAATGAAATAAACAGCTCGGTTTGCAGAGGTCGCAGCTTCCGAGCAGGAGCGCCCAGTGATACAGATATTTGGACTTCGTTCCAAATCCTAACATTTCAGTCACAGTTTAAACTGAATGTTCTTTCAAAGTTTGCAGAACCGGCTCCATTTTCCTGCCTATATACTGGTTAGTATATCGACCGCATACCATTGAGAAATCTCGTTCTCGTCCTCAGTACCTCTTTTCTGCTCACCTAACAAAGACTACCCTCAGGATAAAGCTCGCCAAATTTCACTCCTTTCCTTTCTGAGCCACAGAGCCATAGTCTCTGTCAGAGACCTGACCGGTGAGACTTTCCCCTGCTTGGTAATTTGCACCCCTCTCCTCCCGTCCAGAAGCATCCAAACTGGTCTACCTGTTACTGAGCGGATTGGCCGCAAGGGGTGTCTGCACTGGCTCTGGTCTAAAGTGGTCTAACGCATCTCTTCCGCACATCTACCCTCACCCCATCCGCCCACCACCCCACTCGGGATGAAGTTTTGTCCATACAAACGATCGGCCTGTTCACACAGAATAGAGCAAAGGCTCAGAACCGAGAGATCAATATCCGTTTGAAGGGAGCTGGTTGGTGTAACACTAGACGTCACCTCTCCCCCTTCCTCGCCATACTTCTATATAAACAGTGAGAGGGAGACGTGTAAAGGAGGAAGACGGTTAATGGAAGCGGGGTGGACCTGCAGGGGATCAAGCAGATCAGAGAGACTTGGAGAGGTGTTGGAGAAGGAGGAGATGACGAAGACGGCACGCAGCGCAGTGAACGGAGGGTTGCTAGAGTCAAGAAGTGTGGAAGAAGAATGCGGTGGCGGAAACGGAGAGGGCTGCAGAGGAAGTCTTGGCGGACGGTGACAAGGATGGTCGTCTGGGAAGGAGGGTTGATGAGGAACAGGAGGCCGAAATCTCAATGAACCAGAAACACCTTCTTCCCTTCCGCTAGCATTTTCTTGAACGTATGAGCACCACCTCCACATTTTTTGCGGCATTTTTTTAGCTTGTTGCATTTGACGGTAATTTTACATATTAGTGCCCCACTGATCCTTCAAAAGAACAAATCTCAGGTGGTCTGCGTCACAGATAATAAAACAGACCGTGAATCCGGTAGAGAAGATGCGATACTGGTGGACAGGACATTTGACACGTTGGCCTTCATCAGTCAGGACACTGAGTACGGGAGTTGGAGGTCACGTTGCAGTTGCAAATGACGTCGGTCGGGCCGCACATGGAGTATGGAGTTTAGTTCTGCTTGCCTTGCTCTGAGAAAAATCTCAACGAACTGGAAAGATTACAGAGGGAGAATTCCGAAGTTTCTGCCAGGATTTTAGGAGCTGAGTTATGGTGCAGTCGGAAATTTTCAGGCTTTATTTTGTGACCATGTAGAGCTGTACAAAACTACAAGGGGCACAGATAAGGCGAATACATGCACTCTTATTCCACAGGACTGGGGTATCGAGAACATTGACGCGCATGATTGAGGTGAGAGTAGCTGAAGACAGAAGCGGGAGAGCCAGTTGAGTTCGATAAAAGGGAAAGAGAGGGATTGGGAGAGTGTGTAGAGGGGGAATAGAGAATCGAGAGAGAGACAGGGATAGAAGAGGAAGAGTTCGGGGAAAGGGAGGCGAGATGCGGGAGGGAGAAAATGCGAATGAAATGGAAGAGGCGGGAGTGGAGAGGGATGAGAGAGAGTGTTTAGAGGAACGAAGGTGAAGAGTGGGCGAGACGGTGGGTAAGATTGCGATAGAGGGAAAGATAATAAGGCAAGGGTGAGGGGCAGAGCTGATGATGTAATGTGAGTCGGTGAGATAAAGACGGTTTTGCCACTTGTTTAAGTCGACCCTATTGACTGTTGACAGAGATCCTGGATCTTTTCAGAAAGATCTGAGCACAGAAGCTTCGACTTCTCGCAGATGAAGCAACGCTTATCCTCACTGCAATGTTCAAAGTCAGGGTACCATCCACATTCAATGCATCCGAAGACTCCAGCCTTCATTTGGAACACGATATTCGAGGCCACTCTCCTATCAAGAAGGGGTAAGCAATATCAGCGTACCTTCAGCAGGCAGCCGTGTGTTAGTCCCCAAAATCACGGACGCCCACTCTCGCCAACGACCTGCGGCACCCCAAAATTTCCCACAATCCCACTTTCCCAGCACAGCCCTGTGTCAGTATCCAGAATTTTCACAATGGTCCACTTTCTCCCTGCAGCCCTTTGTCAGTCCCCAAAATATTCCCACAGCGTCAGTCTCTCCCAAGGCCCCATGTCAGTCCTCAAAATGCTGCCACATCTTCAATGTCTCCCCACAGGCCTGTGTTTTCTGCCTAAGTACTCAGACTCACCACTCCCACCACACAGATCAGTGTCAGTCCAAACTACACTGCCTGACTCTCTCCCACAACCTGGGTCAGTTCCCAAAAGAGCTCTGCAGCTCCAGTCTCTCCCCACAGTCCCGTGTTAGTCCCCAAAATACGTGTACATCCCACTTTCACTCCAAGACCCCGCGCGAGTCCCCACGATAAACCCAATACCTAGCCTTCTCCCTAAAGATCTGTGTCAACCACCAAAACACTCCCACTTCGCACTCTCTTCCCACAGCCCATGTCAGTTCCCACATTAATTCAACTGCACACACTCTACCAACAGACTTTGTCAATCCCCAAACAAAGCCAATTGCACACGCTCTCCATACAGCCCTTATCAGTCCGCAAACTAATATCAATGCCCACTCCTTCTAGCAAACAGCGTCAGTCCCCAAACTAATCTCACTGCCCACTCCCCTCTCGCAGACTGTGTCAGTCCCCAAACTAATCTCACTGCCCACTCCCCTCTCGCAGTCTGTGTCAGTCCCCAAACTAATCTCACTGCCCACTCCCCTCTCGCAGACTGCGTCAGTCCCCAAACTAATCTCACTGCCCACTCCCCTCTCGCAGTCTGTGTCAGTCCCCAAACTAAACACATTGCCCACTCCGTTCACTCAGCCTGCACCGATCCCCGACTCACTCTTTTCTCAGAAACTTGCAATACCCCAAATCTCACCCATAGTTGCATTTTCCAATCCAGTATGAACTGCCTTGGTCGCGGACAGATTTCTCAACAAAATTCTGTGAAAATAAATTACTATCATTAAAGTTTGAATTTAAGGAGCGTCACGTTACGTCTGACAAAGGGAGAGCGCGAAGGGACGGTGTGGAAGGAACTCTGTATCTCACACCAGTAGAATGTGATGGCAAGATGCAGGGAGCCTCACTCTGTGTCTGAACCGGGGAGTGTGTAATGCGACGGTGTGGAGGGAGATTCACTCTGTGCCTGACCCCGGGAGTGTGTGATGGGACGGTGTGGTGGGAGATCACTCTGTGTCTGACACCGGGAGTGTGTGATGAGACGGTAAGGAAGGGAGATCACTCTGTGTCTGACCACGGGAGTGTGTGATGGGACGGTGTGGTGGGAGATCACTCTGTGTCTGACACCGGGAGTGTGTGATGAGATGGTATGGAAGGGAGACCACTCTGTGTCTGACCACGGGAGTGTGTGATGGGGCGTACTGGAGAGAGACTCACTCTGTGTCTGAACCGGGGAGTGTGTGATGCGACGGTGTGGAGTGAGCTTCACTTTGTGTCTGATCAAGGGAGTGTGAGTTGGGACGGTGATGCTGGAGCCTAACTCTGACTCTGAGCCCCGGAGTGTGTGAGGAGACCGTATGGAGGGAGCTCTGTCTCTCTCTCTCTATCTATCTATCTATCTATCTATCTATCTATCTATCTATCTATCAATATATATACATATATATATATATATATATATATATATATACTGCTCTTCATTTCATCTGACAAATACCTCTTCCTGGCTTGAACTGATTTCAAGTAGATTCGATTTAGAGTTGCAGCAATGCAGATCGGCCTCAGTGTAGGATCTTTCAAACGTGGATATGTAATAAAGCCGGTCTTCATTTCTTTTTTTTAAAAACTTTTTTTATTGCATTTTTAAATGGTTACAAAGTAAAGTATGAAAAAACAATGTATGTAACCCTTACCCCCTCCCCTTAACCCCTCCCCCCTAACTGCCCTATAGAAAAAAAAGAGAAAGAAAGAAAAAAAAAGAAAGAAAGACAGAATGCCTGGTTGTTGGAAGATCTCCACATGCTCCATGGAATTCGTAATAACTTTAATATGTATATTTATTTCTTTCCCCTAATAAGCAATTGTTTCATCTTCAGAGCATCTATATATTTAATCCTCTCTTTTGTAAATAAGGGCTCCAAATTTTCAGAAATGTTTCATATTTATCTCTTAAATTATAAGTATTTTTTTCTAATGGAATACAACCATAGATTTCTTTCTTCCAAGAGTCTATACTTAAATGTGTATCCGATTTCCAAGTAACTGCAATAGCTTTTTTGCCTACTGCCAGTGCAATTTTTATAAATTCTTTCTGATACTTATTTAGTTTGAGTTTCGGTTTTATCCCTTCAATATCACCTAGTAAAAATAATATTGGATTATGAGGAAATTGTGTTCCTGTAATTTGTTCCAGTAAAAGTCTTAAATTTGTCCAAAAAGGTTGAATTTTAGAGCAAGACCATGTCGAATGTAAAAAAGTACCAGTTTCCTGGTTACATCGGAAACACTGATCCGATAAATTTGGATTTATTTTTTTTTTTTTTTGTGGTGTAATATATAATTGATGTAGAAAATTATACTGCGCTAATCTTAACCGAAGATTTATTGTATTTGTCATACTATCAAGACACAGTCTTGACCAATTTGTTTTTTCAATTTTAATATTCAAATCACTTTCCCATTTTTGTCTTGACTTATGGACTCCTTGTTTATATACCTGTCTTTGAATCAAATTATACATACAAGATATAATTTTTTTATTATTTCCTTTTTGAATTAAAATTTCTATTTCATTAGATTTCGGCAATAACATTGTTTGACCTAATTTTTCTCTTAAATAAGCCCTTAATTGAAGTAACAAAATGAAATGTTATTTGATATTTTATATTTATTCTTTAATTGATCAAATGACATTAATATACCTCCTTCAAAACAATTCCCTATATATCTAATCCCATTTTGAATCCAATTATATAAAAGTTGATTGTCCATTGTGAAAGGAATAAGTCTATTTTGAATTAAAGATCTCTTTGCTAATAAAGATTTTTTTGTCTCATCATCAACATTTATATTATTCCATAAATCAATCAAATGTTTTGATATAGGAGATTCTTTCTTTTCCCGTATCCATTTAGATTCCCATTTGTATATAAAATCTTCTGGTACGTTTTCTCCTATTTTATCTAATTCTACTCTAATCCATGCCGGTTTATCTTTCTCGAAAAAAGATGCAATAAATCTAAGTTGATTTGCTTTATAATAATTCCTAAAATTTGGAAGTTGTAATCCTCCTAGATCAAATTTCCATGTCAATTTTTCCAACGATATTCTTGACATCTTTCCTTTCCAGAGGAATTTCCTCACATATTTGTTTAACTCTTGAAAAAAATTCTGGGGTAATTGTATTGGTAATGATTGAAATAAATATTGTAATCTAGGGAATATATTCATTTTTATAGTATTTACTCTACCTACTAATGTTATTGGTAATGCCATCCATTTTTCAAGATATTCCTGAATTTTTTTCAAAAGTGGTAAATAATTTAATTTGTATAAGTTTTTTATATCATTATCAACTCTTATACCTAAATATTTTATACCATTTGCTGGCCATCTAAATTGAGTTATTAATCGACATTGATTATAATCTCCTTTAGTAAGAGGTAAAATTTCACTTTTATCCCAATTTTATTTTATAACCCGATATTTTCCCATATTCTTCTAGTCTATAAGATAATTTGCGTAGTGAATGTAATGGATCTGTTAAATAAAGTAGAACATCATCAGCAAATAAGTTAATCTTGTATTCTTCCTGATTAACCCTGAAACCCTAAATATCTGGGTCCATTCTAATTAATTCAGCTAGTTGTTCTATTGCCAACACAAATAAAGCAGATGATAGTGGGCAACCTTGCCTAGTTGATCTTGTTAACTGAAATGATGTTGAAATTTGACCATTTGTCACTACTTTAGCTTTGGGATTAGTATTTAAGGTTTTAATCCATTTTATAAATGATGTTCCTAGTCCATATTTTTCCAATACCCTAAATAAAAAATCCCATTCCAATCTATCAAATGCTTTTTCTGCATCTAAAGCAACTGCCACACTCATTTCCTCCCTCTTTTGTGCTAGATGGATTATACTAAATAACCGAGTTACATTATCTGCCGATTGTCTATTTTTGATAAATCCTGTTTGATCCATATGCACTAATTTTGGTGAGCATTTAGATAATCTATTAGATAAGATTTTTGCTGTTATTTTATAATCGGTGTTTAATAAATAAATAGGTCTATATGATGTTGGTTTTAAAAGGTCTCTATCTTTTTTTGTCAATACTATTAAAATAGCTGTTGAAAAAGATTCTGGAAGTTTATGCGTTCTTTCCGCTTGATATATTAACTCCATAAAAGGAGGAATTAATAAATCTTTAAACTTTTTTTATAAAATTCAGGTGGAAAACCATCTTCTCCTGGAGATTTATTACTTTGAAGTGATCCCAAAGCTTCTTCAACTTCCTTCAATGTAAAAGGCATACCTAATCCCTTCTGTTCTTCTGTATTTAATTTTGGAAGAGTTATTTGTGATAAAAATTCTTCTATCTTAACGTCATCATTCTTTGATTCTGATTGATACAACTCAGAATAAAAATTCTTAAAAGCCTCATTAATTTCTAGAGGTTTATATGTAATTTCATTCATTTTTGTTCGAATTGCATTTATTGTTTTAGAAATCTGATCTGTTTTTAACTGTCATGCAAGAAATTCACCTAGTTCATAATATCTCTGTTTGGTTCTCATAATTGCTTTTTCTGTTCAATATGTCTGGAGTGTATTATGTTTTGACTTCTTATGAATAAGTTGCCTTCGTTTTTCTTCTGTCATATTTCTTTGAGATTCTTTTTCTAATTTTATAATCTCTTTTTCCAATTGATCTATTTCTATCATATATTCCTTCTTAATTTTAGAAGTATAACTTATTATCTGGCCTCTCAAATATGCTATCATTGCTTCCCACAATAGAAATTTATCATCAACTGAATGTAAATTTGTATCTAAAAAGAACTGAATCTGCTTTTTCATAAAATCACAAAAATCTTGACGTTTTAGTAGAATTGAATTAAATCTCCATCTTTCAATTGATTCCTCTTTATCTATCATTATCATTGTCATTATTAAAGGAGAGTGATCAGACAATATTCTTGCTTTATATTCCACATTTTTCACTCTATCTTGAGTATTTGTTGATAATAGGAAAAAATTTATCCTTGAATATGTTTTATGTCTATTTGAATAAAATGAATAATCCCTTTCTTTTGGATTGATTCTTCTCCATATATCAATATATTTTGTATTTTAATTGGTAAAATTTATTAACCAAAATTGCAAATCCTCTTGCCTTTGAGTTAAGTGAAACTGCAATAACATTTCCAACCCAGTCTCTTTTTAATTTCTGATGTTCTATATCCGTTAAATGAGTTTCTTGTAAGAAAGCTATATCTATTTTCATTTTTTTATTATATGTTAAAATTATTTTTCTTTTTATTGGTCCATTAAGCCCACTAACATTAAAACTTTAAAAAATCAATAAATTAGTAATTATTTTTATTTATGTCACTCCAATCTATAATAATACCTAATCTTTCAACTTTCATTGCATCCTGGGAAATCTTTTTAGAAGTCACCATGTTGCTATATGTGTCCCCACCAATCATCCACGCAAAACAATAGAAGAAAAATAGAAAATAAAGAAAAAAACAAAATACCCCCTTACTAATGTTGTGAAAGAAAAAAAACACAACATTACCCCCCTCTATTGTACGGGTCATGGCAATCGCCATGATTACACACGTGAATCCAGTAGTAACCGATTCAAAGCTCCGCAGCCCCCCGCAACGTAAAAAGTATATATAAAAAAAACATACTATTCTCAATTAATATTTCTAAAATTTTACTTTTCTCCCTTATATCGTCCTTAAATGTCCATCAGTTCCATTTGCTTTCTTTGTCTTCGTCTTTAACCATTACATTTAGAAATCGCTACGTTTAATTAACGAAGAAATGGAAGTTTTTGTGCAAACACCACCGCATCTTGATAATCAGAAAAAAATCTTTTTCCTTCCTCCAAAAAATTTATCAGTGTTGCTGGGTGATGCATTAAAAACTTATAACCTTTTTCACATAAAACATTTTTAGCTGGATTAAATTCTTCCTTTCTCTTCAAAAGGTTATAACTTATATCAGGTTAAAAAAGAACTGGTTTCTCTGCTATCATCAACGGACCTTTTCTTCTTTTAGCACCCTGGGCAGCCGCCCTCAAAATCTTCTCTTTATCCTGGTATCTTAAACATCTTATCAAAATTGATCGCGGATTTTGATCATCTTGAGATCTTGGTCTTAAGGCTCTGTGCACCCTTTCAATCTCAATTAAAGTTTCTTCTCCCATTTCCAATTTCTCAGGAATCCACTTTTGAAAAAAAAATTATTGGGTCTTCTCCTTCGGTACCTTCTTTAAGTCCAACAATTTTAATATTGTTGCGTCTACTAAAATTTTCAAGCTTATAAATTTTTCCCACGAGTTGTTTTCTTTCTGATGTCCAGGCATCATTATCATCTTCCATCTTCTTCATTCTTCCATCCATTTCTTCCATTTTGACGTCCAAATCTGTAATTTTCTTTTCCATTTTTTCCTGTTTCTTTGTCATTTTATCAAACATAGCCTCCATATTTGTTATTGTTTTCTTTAATTACTTTTTGGTTACTATTAATTACTTATAATGCATTTAATTTATGCATTATTTGCCTCAAAATCTTTTTTGTATTTTCAGTGGAAATTTCATCTTCTTCTTCTTCTTCTTCTTCTTCTTCTTCTCCATCTTCGTCTGATTTTTCCAGAGAGTCCGCCTCTCTCTCAGACTCGATTCACTGTCGGTTTCAGTCGTTGCTGGGTTTTGTAGTTCTGGTTGCTCTCTTTTGCGCATGCTCGTTCCTTTACGCTTGCGCAGTTCTCGTTGATCTTTTCCTTTAGAAATGGCCGATGCTGCCGCAGTCTCCTTTTCTGTTTCACCGGTGGTGTGTTGTACCTGAGTCCGCAGTTCTTCAGTAGAAGTAGGCCTTGATTCTGTTCCAACTTGAGCGGTCTTCGCGGTAGCAGTTTTCTTCGTCCTCTGTTTATCAGGCATAGCTTAAAACAATCCAAAATAATTGATAAGTAACCTTAAAAAAGTATTAATTACCTTTTCTTCACTTAAACATTAATTTATTAACTTTTTTACGGGAGGGCTGGGTTCCAGCGTCCCGATCCTACGTCATCACGTGACATCCCCCCCCTCCCCGGTCTTCATTTCTGATCCAGTCCTTGGAACAAGCATGCTCTGGAATTCAGGAACAAGGAACAGTGATTCTCCCTCTGCCCGTCTGGGAGTCAGTCATTGAATCATTAACCCCTCCACACCGTCCCATCACACACTCCCGGGGCCAGACACAAAGTGAATCTCCCTCCACACCGTCCCATCACACAATCCCGGTGTCAGACGCAGAGGGAATCTCACTCCACACCGTCCCATCACTCACAACCGGTGTCAGAGACAAAGTGAACTTCCCTCCACACCGTCCCATCACACAATCCCGGGGTCAGACACAGAGTGAATCAACCTCCACACCGTCCCATCACACACTCCCGTGGTCAGACACAGAATGAATCTCCCTCCACCCCGTCCCATCACACACTACCGGTGTCCGACACAAAGTGAATTTCGCTCCACGCCGTCCCATCACACACTCCCGGGGTCAGACGCTGAGTGAATCTCCCTCCACACCGTCCCATCACACACTCCCGTGGTCAGACACAGAATGAATCTCCCTCCACCCCGTCCCATCACACACTACCGGTTTCAGACACAAAGCGAATTTCCCGCCACACCGTCCCATCACAAACTCCCGGGGTCAGACACAGACTGAATCTCCCTCCACACCGTCCCATCGCACACTCCCGGTGTGAGACACAGATTGAATCTCCCTCCACACCGTCCCATCACACAATCCCGAGGTCAGACACAGCGTGAATCTCGATCCATACCATCCCATCACACACTCCCTGGGCAGACACAGAGTAAATCTCCCTCCACACCGTCCCATCACACAATCTCGGGGTCAGACGCGGAGTAAATCTCCCGCCACACCGTCCCATCACAAACTCCCGGGTCAGACACAGACTGAATCTCCCTCCACACCGTCCCATCGCACACTCCCGGTGTGAGACACAGATTGAATCTCCCTCCACACCGTCCCATCACACAATCCCGAGATCAGACACAGCGTGAATCTCGATCCATACCATCCCATCACACACTCCCTGGGCAGACACAGAGTAAATCTCCCTCCACACCGTCCCATCACACACTCCCGGGGTCAGACACAGAGTGAATCTCCCTCCACACCGTCCCATCACACACTCCCGGGGTCAGACACAGAGTGAATCTCCCTCCGAACCACCATGAGAGGCCTTGTTGAAAGCTTTTCAAATTCGACTAATACAATATCCACCCCGGGCTTCATCAATCAACCATTTTTCATAAACAATGTGATCAGGTTTGTAAACTATAATCTCACCCACACAAAGCCATTTTGCAAACCTCAAAAAAAATATGCCTTTACCGATGTGAGTTGAGTCTATGAGTAAGAATTAATGTAAAGACTAATGCACGAGTCAACCATTTACTGGACGTACAAAAAAGCTGGATGAGCTCAGCAGGGCCGGCAGCATCAGTTGAAAAAAGCAGTCAATGTTTCTGGTCGAGAACCTTCGTCAGGTCTAAAGAATCAGGGGGCAGGGGCCCTATGAAGAAGATGGCGGAAAACCAATCAGAGGAAAGATCAAGGGGTGGGGAGGGGAAGCAGAGAGTGGTTAGGCAGGAGAGGAGAAGAAGGTATCTAAGGGGAAAGCACAATGGGTTGTTGACCACACCAGACCACCACACCAGCCTCCGGAACCAGCATATTATCCTACGCAACTTCCGCCACCTTCAACAGGACCCCACCACTAAGGACATCGTTCCCTCTCTACCCCTCTCTGCTTTTCGCAGGGATCGTTCGCACGCATCTATCCGAACTTCTCTTAAATATTGAAATCAAACTTGCATGCAACACTCATTCTGGCAGCTCGTTCCAACACTCTCACAACCGTCTGAGTGAAGAATTTTCCTTTCCTGTTCTCCTTAATCTTTCACCCATCATCCTTAACTCATGCCCTCTGGTTGTAGTACCTCCCAACCCCCATGGAAAAAGCCGACTTGCATTCACCCAATCACTGGGACTTCATCTGTGCAGGGGTGATTGATACCAAAGGGATGGTTTGCATCTTCACTAGAAAGGGGTGGTGGTCAATATCCTGAGGTTCTGCGCTGACAAACGATCATCGCAATTGGCAAACAAGAGGAAATCTACAGCTGCTGGAAATTCGAGCAACAAGCTCAAAATACTGGAGGAGCTTCGCAGGTCAGGCAGCATCTTTGGAAAAAAAAGTACTTCTTCTGTTAATGCTGTCTGGCCTGCTGAGTTCTTCAAGCAATTTGTGTGTGTAGACCATCGTACGTTATAGTCTGTAACTTCCTTTTGGAATTGAAGACAATTTGATGTGGCTGAACCGAGGCGAGATAGCCGATCCTTTGCTGAGAGCAAGGAAAACACAAGCTTCGATCGGTGTCAGCACCGTGCGAAAGCCAGTTGCAGGTGCTGAGGTTTGGGCAAGATTGAGTCTGTGTTTTACTTTAGTAGCAACGTTAGATCTGTGAAGGGAGCACTGGTCTGAACTGCCCAGAGAAATTACTCTTGCCAATGGAACTGTTTTGTACGCTGACATTAAATTTCTTATAATGGACTGCACGAATCCTAATCTCTGAAAAAACTTCACGAGAATGAGCGTGAAGTCTGTTATTGCAACTACGGGGTAATGGGATCAGATTTAGCTAACTGTACGGACAATAGCTATGTCACCAGTAATATCACAACTTCTGCTGATGGCAGTTACAGAGTCGGCTGGCAGGCTGAACAAACGCTGTCAAGGGGTTATTACAATTCGGCATATGTAGTACCAAATAAATACCATCTGCCAGCGTTGAAGGATAAGGGAGACTGAGCAACGTTACTGGATTGCAGTGTTCCTGTTCTGGGACCGTGGATAGACATGAAAAGCCAGAGAAAGTAGCACCTCCTAGTGGCCACATATTTTAATTCCGCGTCCCATTCCCATTCTGATATGTCTATCCACGACTCCTCTACTATCACGATGAAGCCACACTCAGTTTAGAGGAACAACACCGCATATTCCGTCTGGGTAGCCTCCAACCTGATGGAATGAACATTGATTTTTTTCTAACCCGTTAATAACCTTCCTCCCTTTCTTAGCCCATCCCTGATCGATTTATTCCCCACCCTCCCTTTTTACGGAGACACTAATCTTACCTCCACTAATGTCCACCTTTAAGTACTCACCTTGGCATTTTAAAGTTGCTCCTTGTCATATTTGATACTTACACGCTGGGTAAGTGAATCTGCTTGTCTACTCCTCTCTTAGATTTATAAACTTCTACCATTTCACCTGTCAGCCTCCTTCACTTCGTGGAAAACAGTCCAAGTCAGTATGATCTTTCCTTGAAACTGAATCCCGCGGTCCAGGTAACATTCCTGTGAATCGTTTTTGCATCGTTTCAGCTTAACCACATCCTTCCTCTCGTGGTGACCAGAACTGCACAGGGTACTCCTGGTGTGGTTTCATTATTGATTTGTACAACTGCAATATTATGTCCCAGCTCCTCCCAAAGCCTTTTGCCGATGAAGGCAAGCATGACGTGCACCTTCTTCACAACCTTGTCTACCTGTGTTGGCACCTTCATGAAATTATGTACCTGTACCCCAAGTCTTTCTTTTCGTCAACAATCCTCAGGAACTTATTTTTCTCTGTCTGTGTCATAACCTGCTTTAACTTTCCAAAATCCATCATTGTGCATTTGTCTGACACTGTAACAAAACCTCTCTATTTCTCTACAGCAATAAATATCAATGAACCATTCACCTCTGAACCTTGGTCATATATGTTTTTATGAACCACTCACTACACCCATCTCTACTTTGTTGTGCAGGAGAACACATTGACGCCTCTCTATTTCTCTCATTGACAATTTATCTCTACATAAATAATTGTCTGACTTTTGTTTCCTCCTGCTTCTCTGCATGCCATCACACTTTACCACATTAAGCTTCATTTACCAAGTATTCTTCTCACCAGCTTCCCCCTGTCTTGTTGGAGAGACCAAATGTTCAATCACAACATGTCCCCTCATCACGTTCCCCATCATTGACACCGTGGATTCCGCACATTCTGCCTTTCCATCGGGTCATTAATATCAATAAGTCATTGATGATCCAGAACTGGTCCCTGGAAAACTCCACCAATTATATCCTCCTTACACGTTATTCTGTCTCAGTATGATAACCTGACTTCAATCAATATTAACACACTTCCTTCCCAGCACAGAGCTCTTGTCTTGTGCACTTGCCTTACATGTGGTAAATGCTCCAGAAAGTACTAAGACACACTTCTCCAACTTCCACTATAAAGTCTCAAAACTCTGGTATCACACAGAATGCTGGTGGAATGCAACAGGCGAGGCAGCATCTATAGGGAGAAGGGCTGTCGACGTTTCGGGCCGAGACCCTTCGTCAGGACTAACTGAACGGAAAGATAGTAAGAGATTTGAAAGTGGGGGGGAATGCAAAATGTCAGGAGAAGACCGGAGGGGGTGGGGTGAAGCTGAGAGCCAGAGAGGTGATTGGTAAAAGGGTTACAGAGCTCGAGAAGGGAAAGGATCATGGGACGGGATGCCGAGTGAGAAGGAAAAGGGGAGGGGAGCACCAGAGGGAGATGGAGAACAGGCAGAGTGATGCGCAGAGAGAGAAAGAAAAAAATAAAGGGAGAAAGGGGAAAAAAAAACTAAATATGTCAGGGATGGGGTAAGAAGGTGCATTAACGGAAGTTAGAGAAGTCAATGTTCATGCCATCAGGTTGGAGGCTAACCAGCTGGTATATAAGGTGTTATTCCTCCAACCTGAGTGTTGGGTGAAGGGTCTCGGCCCGAAACGTCGACAGTGCTTCTCCTTATAGATGCTGCCTGGCCTGCTGTGTTCCACCGGCATTTTCTGTGTGTTGTTTTAATATTCAGTAACCCAGGTTACAGGGTCCAAGACCAGGTTCCAGATGGACAGGGTGGTGAAGAGGGGTTTGGAACACTGTCCTTCAGTCAGGGCACCGAATATAGAAGCTGGGAAGAAATGGTGCAGATGTACACCACGTTGGTTTCGCCGTATTTTGCAAATAGAGTTTAGTTTAGGTCGCCCTGCTGTATGATAGACACCATTCCGCTGGAAAGAGTGCAGAGGAGATTTACTGGGATGTGACTGGATCTCAAAGGACTGAATTGTGAAAGGTGTTTTGGACAATTTTCCCCGGAATGTCAGAGAATGAGTGCTGGTATTGCAGAGGTGTATTGCAGTGTGGGTCGAATAAAACAGTCTTTCTGCCAGTGTTGGGGAATCAGGAACCGGAAGGCATTGGTTTAAGAGGAGATCTAATAGGAACCTGAAGGACAACATTTCCAAGCACAGGCTGGTCAGCAAATGGAATGAGCTACCGGGGGAGTGGTTGAATCAGGTACATTGAAGCAGTACTCGGACAGGCTAATGGGAAGGAAAGGTTTTGAAGGATATGGGTCAAAAGGTGGGAAATGGGAAAAGGACGGAGGATAACATTGTTCATAATATCGTGGTGAGGCGGTTACAGACCAGAAGCTCAGATGGGAATTTTGGTCAGTGTGGACCATTTGAGCTGAAGACTTGTTTCTGTGCTGTGTGAATCTGGCTGTAAACCCTCTTGGTTTAGTTCAATGACATTAAACTTTTCTAAATGACTTGTCATTTCTTCACAGGTTATAGACTCCAGTACAGTTACCTACTTTGTTTTCCTTTCTCTTCCACCCTTCAGCAATGGTTTTCAGCTCCACTGGGACCTTTCTGTAACAGTGATTTTTGACAGATTCCAATGTCTCTACTTTCTCTCCAGCCTTCCTGTGAAACCGTCTGGTGCAGGTCGTTGGGAACTGGATATTTTTGCTTTTAGTCCCATTAGTTTATCACCCCTGATGGTGATTGCTACACATTATGGCACAGCATTGAAATGTCACCGTTAGATATCTATAGGATGTTTGCTGTGTCCCCACTGAAAACACCAATGGAAATTATTGAGTTAACTAATCTGTTTTTTCCTTGATATTTTTATCTTTTGTCGCATCATGAGTTACAGGAAAAATCCCGACTGTTTTGTCCACCCTGTCATTGCCTCTTTGTTTGTTCTCTGATTTAATATTTACCTTGAACTCTTTTAACCACAGACTGTTGTTTGCTCTCTGTGATTACTCTGTCTGATCGGGATAAATGTCGGCTCTAACGAACCTTCTCCTTAAACATCTGCCACTGCTCATATTCAGGATCCTTCACCGCAAGAACTCTCTGTAATACCACCTCATTACACAGATTACAACTGAAATGGCATGTTCCTGGGTAAATAAACTACTGTATGAAACTGTCTCTGACCATTCCACAAATTCCTCTTCCACTGTACCAGTTTGATTATTTTAATCAATAAACAAACAGAAGCAAACACACAGAGAATGTTGGAGGAACTCAGCAACCAGTCGACAGCTCGGGCTGGGAACCATCATTCTGATTAAAGAGAAAGAGACAAAAGCCAGAATTAGGTGATGGGGGAGGAGTAGAAGGACAAGTGAGTGCGGGAGGGGTCTGGTTTCTGGAGGAACGATTATGTGAAGAGCTGTGACAGGCAGAAAAGGCAAAGAGATGAAGAGAAAGGAATCTAACAGGAGAGACGCAGGACCACGGGATTACACAAAAGAGATGGAGAGCCAGACAGAATTGATGAGGAGGTCATGGCGGTGCGTGAGGGGAAGTGAAGGAGTAAATAGCCACCAGAATGGGGTGGGGGGATCCGAAGGAACGTTGAGGTAGAGTGGGGGGAAGAAGCACAGGATATTCATCTCTTGAATTTGAAGAAATCAATGTTCATGCCGTCGAGGTTGGAGGCTACACAATCGGAATAAGAGGTGTTGTTCATTCAACCTATACTTGGCCTCATCGCAGCAGGAGAGGAGGCCATAGTCAGACCTGCTGTTGATGGCCCTCCGCAGGTCAGGTTCGACCATGGATATTGTACCTTCGCGGATGAAAGTCAATATGCAAGTCAGGGTAGTACGATACATAAAGCAAGCTGTTGCCCATGCAGGGGTGAATGCTCTCCACGCAGCTGATGATTCCAGACCAATGGTCAAGACCGATGCAGTCAGGCACCAGAGGTGTCTCAGAATTAGCGGTGTGCCTCGAAGTAGGGATGACCGTCTCTAACGACATTTGAAATATTTCTGTCACAGCCCTAGCTGTATCTACACTAACTTCCCTCAAGGTCCTAGGGGAAATCCTGTTAGGACCCGAAGGCTTTTGCCATTTCATATTCGTTAAAAGCGCCAGTACTTCCTCTTTTTTAGTCATCATAGTTTTCACAACTACCATACTTGTTTCCCTTATCTTACACGATACAATATCCTTCTCCTTATTGAATACCGAAGAAAATAAATTGTTCAAAATCGACCCCATCCACATATAGCTGTCCACTCTGATTCTCTAAGGGACCAATTTTCTCCCTTACTATCCTTTTGCTATTGATATAACTGTAGAAACCTTTAGGATTTATTTTCACCATACTTGCCAAAGCAACCTCGTATCTTCTTTTAGCTTTTCTATTTTCTTCCTTAAGATTTATTTACATTCTTTATATTCCTCAAACGCGTCACTTACACCATGCTGCCTATATTTATTATAGACCTTTCTCTTTTTCGAAATAATCTTCCAATGTCCCTTGAAAACCATGGCTCTCTCAAACATCTCACACTCTCTCAAACCCGGACTCCAGCACCATCAATACTGGTTCCAAAGACCATGGAATGGCCCCGCCGTCGATCTCGGCTGCCACAGCAACCCAGGGCATATTCAAAATCCGGACTCCAGCATCATCAATGCCAGTTCCAATGACCATGGACACCTTCAACGCGATTGCGCAGACCCCAACTGCGACTCCAGCATTGAACTCCAGGCCGGGTCTTCACGTGCTGCGGTTGTGACTCCTGTCTGACCTTCCCCAAGCACCACTCTGCAATCTCCTCTCCCTCAATCCAATCGTCAGCTCCTGGACCCTCAGAGGCTCCACCTTCCTCTCACCCTAATCCTCCGCTCTCCACCGACTTCACCAGCCTCTCCCCTGTGATCTCATCTCTCATCCGTGCCGGGTATTTACCATCCCCTCCGACATTCAACTCTCTGAGGCAGAGTGCTCTGTCCTCAGCAAAGACCTCATCTTTGTGCTCCTTCGCCCACACCTCAGCGAGTTCGGCGTACGCCATGATGCTGAACTTTTCTTCCGCCGGCTCCGTCTACGAGCCTAATTCTTCGGCAAGGACTCCCACCCCCACCCATGACCCGTCTTCAACCAAACTCCTCTTCATGGACACCCCGCTCTGGTCTTCTGCCTGCTCTGGATCTCTTTATTGCTAGCTGCTGACGGAACATCAACCATCTGGACTTCACCGCACCTTGTTCCACTTCCAACCTCACTTCTTCCGAACGCTCTGCTCTCCGATCCCTCTGCACCAACCCCAAACTCAGTATCAAACCCACTGATAAGGGGTCGCTGCTGTGGCCTAGTGTACTGACCTCTACATGGCCGAGGCACAGCGACAACTCACTGATACCTCCTCTTACTTACACCTCGATCATGACCCTACTAAGGAGCACCAGGCCACTGTCTCCCACACCATCACCAACCTTGTCAGCTCAGGGGAGCTCCTATCCCCTGACACCAATCTCATAGTTCCCACACCCCGTACTTCCCGTCTCAGCCTCCTGCACAAGATCCACAAATCTACATGCCTGTCCAGGTAGACCTATTGTCTCAGCTTGCTTCTGCCCGACCGGACTCATTTCTGCGTATCCTGACACTGTTTTATCCAACCTTGTTCAATCCCTTCCCACCTATGTTCGTGACACTTCTCATGTTCTGAATTTTTTCAGTGATTTTTAGTTCTATTGCCCCCCACTGCATTATTTTCGCCATAGACGTGCAGTCCCTATATACCTCCATCCCCCACCAAGAAGGTCTTAAAGCTCTCCGATTATTTTTGGATTCCAGACCAAACCAATTCCCGTCTATCACCACTCACCTCCGTCTAGAGGAATTCGTTCTCACTCTCAATAATTTGTCCTTTGGCTCCTCCCACTTCCTCCATACCAAAGGTGCAGGCAGGGGCACCCGCATGGGTCCCATCTACGTCAGCCTTTCTGTTGGCTTTGTGGAGCAGTCCATGTTCCAAGCCTATACGAGTATCTGCCCCCCTCTTTTCCTTCGCTACATCGACGACTGCATTGGTGCTGCTTTCTGCACGCATGCTGAACACGTTGATTTCATTAACTTTCCCTCCAACTTCCATCCTGTTCTCAAATTTACCTGGTCCATTTCCGACACCTCCCTCCCCTTTCTTGATCTTCCTGTCTCCATCTCTGGAGACGGCTTATCTACACATATCTTCTATAAGCCGACTGAATCTTACAGCTACCTGGACTATTTGAATTCCCACCATGTTTCTTGCAAAAATGTCATCCCCTCTTCGCAATTCCTGCGTCTCCGCCGCATCTGCTCTCGGGATGAGGCTTTTCATTCCAGGACGAAGGAGATGTCTTCCTTTTTCTATATACCGTCTGGGCAGCATCCAACTTGATGGCATGAACATTGACTTCTCTAACTTTCGTTAATGCCCCTCGCCTTCTTACCCTAGCCCTGATTTAGTTATTTCCCCCCCCCCGCCACTTTTTGTTCTCTCTCTGTCCATCACGCTGCCTGTTCTCCATCTCACTCTGGTGTTCCTCTCCACCTTTCTTTCTCCCTAGGCCTCCCGTCCCATGTTCCTTTCCCTTCTCCAGCCCTGTATCCCTTTTGCCAATCAGCTCTCTAGCTTTTTGCTTCAACCCACGCGCTCAGGTCTTTTCTTATATTTTTGCATTTCCCCCTCCACCTCCTATTTTCAAATCTCTATCTTTTCTTTCAGTTAGTCCTGACGAATGGTCTCGGCCCGAAACATCGACAATGCTTCTTTCTATACATGCTGCCTGGCCTGCTGCGTTCCACCTTCATCTTGTGTGTGTTTCTCGAATTAGCAGCATCTGCAGATTTCCTTGTGTTTACATTGATTTCTTACAATTTTAAAAGTAAGGTTGCTATTAATTGATACCAAATTATTCAAAGGAAAATGTTCATTCTTATGAAAATTTATTTTATGTCCTGAAAACTGGCAAAAACAGGAGAATGAAGGAAGTACGAAAGGTAATGAAGTCTTAACATTAGAAATTTAAAGCAAAAGGTCATCGGCATAATGCAAAAGTTCTAAAGAAAGGACATATTTGACACAGCTTTGTGGACCAAGAAGCCTGTATTGTGCTGTTGCAATTCTACGTTCTGTATGTTCCTATTCTACCTGTTTCCTCAACACTACATGCCCTTCCACGAATCTTTCTAACATCTGAAACTTGGCAACACAGCCATCTATTCTATCATATAAGTCATTATATACAGCAAAAAAAAAGAAGTGATCCCAACACCGACCACTGTGGAACACCACTGGCCACTGGCAGGTAACCGGAAAAGGAGCATTTTATTCCCAATTGCTGCCTCTTACCAATCAGCCAATGACCTGACCATGTTAATAACATTCTAGTAATATCATGGGCTCTTACTTTTGTAATCAGCCATCTGTGTGGTAACTTGTCAAAGGCCTTCCTGACGTCCAGATAAACAAAATCCGCTGCATCCCATTTATCTATCCTACTTGTATTCTCCTCAAAGAATTCCAACAGGAAGACGTGAATTATTCAACGAGTAAATAAATAGACTAAGCTCAGAGATAGTGCTTAGCCGATGACGAATTATTTTGACACAACTAAAGCATCCATTTATCACTGACTGAAGAGTCGTGGAAGATTGAAGATTGTCACCATCCAGACTTTAGGTGATCCTAACCCTCTGTGCAATTCCCAATCTACAATACAAGGTCAGCAATATTCATTTGTTACTGAAAGCTTGGAGCCATAAAAATGTTATAAAATAAACATTTAACATTGAATCGGATAGAAAACCTGATTCATAAAGGTTTGGATACAGGAGGAAGTGGTTTATGATGAATGTTAAATTGTGTCAATGCTTAAAATAAGGGATAGCAAAAAATAAAGGCCTGAAAGAGGACCACAAGCTTTAGGTTTGGAGGCCATTGTGCCTCAATGACCCTGAGTTCTATGTTGTCTGGAGACAGGGGCTTCCGCTTTGGCTCTCGGCAGTATCAGCCGTACCAAATAGGTCAATAAGTCGAGGCCAGGCTAAGAGAGGTCCACGGGTCTGGGCGTTCAGCCAAGGAATAACAACTCTGACTAGTAAGACCAAACTGCTCCAGAAACAGCAATGAAGAATTATTCTAGATCTGAGTGTAAGGCTTCTCCTCAGTCTCCACGTGGGATGTGTACTGGACTGCACTGAAACCCAAGAGGAAGCTAGTGACATGGTGAAGAAAGCCCTGACCACGGCCAGAGAAGGAAGACATTTATTTCTGCCCTAACTGTCAGTAGTGTAATTGGCAGAAAATATAAATATAATAGTTGCACTTGGACTTTTAGCATTTTTCATTCTCAAATTATAACAGCTCAGAAGTGGTAGTCGGATGCAGCAAATTGAAGTACTTTATTACACAGAAGGAAACAACTCCAATGTCATGATGAACATCCTCTTATCATTAGTCGTGTGCTCTGAATCATTCACCAGTAAATGCTGATGGATATTTGCCATACACACACATACTCATTGCAGAAATCAAAATCATATTTCTGGAGGTGTATTTCCTTAGCATCAGCTTGGCTTACAATTGAGACTGGATACAATTGGAAAGGAAGCTGAAATGTTTTCTCTGGAACACCAGAGACTGAGGCGGGATCAGATAAAAGTTTATAAGATTAAAAGAGGCACAGATAGATTAGACAGGGAGTATCTGTTTCCCGTGGTTGAAATGTCAAATACCAAAGGGCAGGCATCTAGAGTGAGAAGGCATGGGTTCAAGGGGCACATGAGAGGTAGGCTTTTGACTCAGAGAGTTGTGGATGACTGGAATGCATTGTTCCTACGAGCTCTTAACAGATCTTTACTTACCAAACGGTTACCTGCTGTGTTCTGGACAGCTATGTGGGAATATGCATCTCAGACTTTCGCACATATTTTCCTGTGAATTGACAAGAAACAAAGAACAGTGAATTCAGCTTGCAGCTCCGTTATCTCAGACTATTGACTTTGTTGCCCATGGAAGAATTCCACAGCATGCTTTCTGGAGTGCTGTTGCACTGAAAAGGGTTCAGGTATGAGGACAGGTGACAGAAAATAGTTGAGAGAATAACACACGCCAATCCTCATGGAGGGATCAGAAATTAAATGAGGGAGCTAAGTTCCTGGGTGTGAAAATATCCGAGGACCTAACCTGGACCCAACATATTTATGCTGTGGTAAAGAAGGTATTTCGGCGGCTATATTTCAATAGAAATTTGAGTAGATTTTGAATGCCACCAAAAACGCTATACTTTCTTGGAAGCTTGACAAAATTTGACATGTTAGCTGAAACATTTACAAATTTCCACAGTTGTTTGTTAGAGAGTATATTGACTGGTTTTCTCGTGGCCTGATATGGAAGCATCAATGCCATTGTACGGAAAAGCCTGTCAGTAGTAGTAAATATGGCCCAGTCCGTCATTGGTAAACCAAACCCACTAATCCCTCCTACCTACACCATGTCCAAATCCCTCCATCTTTCTGCATCAGATCACCTCTCAGTCTCTGGAGTTGCAGTGAAAACAACTATTTTATTACCCCTCTTGTGATAGTACACACCCTTTAACTGAGGCAGCATCCTGGTAAACATACTCTGCACCCTCTACTGAGCCTCCACATCCTTCCAAGTGTGGGGCCACCAGAAATTTATGCAGTGATCCTGACGTGGCCCAACGAGAGTTTTACCAAGTTGGAACATGAATTTTGAACTCAGTACCTGGACAAATAAATGAAAGCATTCTGTAAGCTTCTCTGAAGCAACATATCAACCTGTGTAGCTACATTCAACTAGCAATGAATGGGGATGCCATGATCTCTGCTCAGCAACACTCTAAAAGACCTTGTCCATAACAGAGTTCTGTCTCTTTGCATTTGCCCTGCAGAGTTGCAGTTCCTCACATTTCTCTGGGTCAAATTCCATCTGCCATTTCTCAGCCTATATCTGCAACTGATCTATATTTTGTTGTATTTATTGCCACTCCCTTGTACTATCCACAGCTCCGTCAATCCTGGTATCATCTGCTAATTTACTAACGAATCCATCTACATTTTCATCCAGGACATCTAGAGACATTACAAGCAGCAGAGGTCCCATAATAGACCGCTGTGAAACTCCACTAATCGAAGACCTCCAGCTCCAATGTTTTTCTTTAACCACTCCTCCTGTCTCTTATGCGAAAGCCAGTACTGACTCCAAACAGCCAATTCCTTGCCAACCACATGCATCTGAATTTTCCGGATTACCATCCAAAAAGACTTTGCCCAGCGCCTGAGTAAAATCAATGTAGATACACGCACTGCCTACCCTTATCAAGCTCTATGTAAATAGCTTCTATTTGGATAAACAAGTTTGCCAAGAATAATCAATTGAAGGTGACCATGAACAAACAGGTCCTGACTCAGTGTCGTCAGTTGGGGGTCGTATGTCCGCACTGTCCCTGGGATCAAATCCACATATTTAGACATCAAAGTTAACACTATTGCTGCCAGAAGAAGTGAGAAACAAGATACACTTAAACATCATCCATAACATTTCCAATCTGTTGAACCCATTTCCCTGCAATTTAGTGAAAGACTGTCTATAGCCGTAGTTATGTGACTTGTCAGGACCTCAGTCCGAGCATGATTCAGCTGTACCCTGTCCAATCAAATCATCTCCATTCCTCCCCAAAAGTGGGACCAAAGTATCATGAATATCAGCAATCTTCCTCCAGTCTTTGAGGCACACTTTTAACTCCCTAATCTAATTGATCCTGTAACAAGCGCACGCACTTTACATAACAATGCAGAGTATATTAACCTTTTGATTCTGATTCCTATATTTATTTCTTAGCTGCTTAGCAGTCACTTTTCAGTGGTTATCCTATTTGCTGGACTCACCTGGACCAGGACCACTGATCATTTTTTTTCTCCCACCCCAAATTCCTCCGCAGTTCAGATGTGATGCCCCAAATCTATTATTTACTTATTTATTGAGATGCAAGATGGAACAAGGACTTCCATCCCCTCAAGCTGCGCCACCTAGTAAACCAAGGTACAAGCTGTGTAATCACAGGACAATTTGTAATGATCAATTCCCAAGCCTATCGGTCTTTGAACCGTGAAAAGAAACTCGATCAGTCGGGAATATCCCAAGCTTTCCACTCAGTGGATGTAAAGAGACTCCGGGCATGATGGGACTGGAATTGTTCTCCAAACTCCGGAACGTCCCAGTCGCCCCACTCTTTGAGAAATGTGAAAGGCAGAAGATAGGAAAGAAGGGGCCAGATAATCAGACTTTAGTGGTAGGGACGATGTTGGAGTTGATTGTAAAGGATGTGGTTTAGGGATTCTGGGAGGCACGAATAGCTTGTCGGTTTCCTTGAGAAAACCATGCCTGACTAATCTGTTGGAATTCTTTGAAGAAAGAAAAAAATAAGATAGACAAATATGTTGATGTTGTGTCGATGTAGATACGTTGATGTTGTGGACATAGATTTTCAGAAGGCTTTTCACAAGCTGCCACACATAAGGCTGTTTAACAAACTATAAACCCATGGTATTATTGAAAAGATACCAGCACGGATTCAAGAAGTGCTGCTTAGCAGGAGGAAAAGAACGGGGAGAATGGGATCCTTTTCTGATTCATTACCTTGACTATTGGTGTTCCTCATGGCTTTGTGTTGTGACCAATTTTTTTTTATTATATGAGAATGATTTGAATGATGGGATTGATGGACCTGATGGAATTGATGGCCTTGTTGCAAAGTTTGCAGACGATACAAAGAGAAGTGAATCGGCAGGTAGATTTGAAAGAATAGGGAAGATACAGAAGAATTCGACACATTAAGGGAATGGTCAAATAAGTGGCAGATGAATCCAATGTTGAGAGGTTTATGGTTGTAAACTTTGTTAGAAGAAATGAAAGTTTTACTGCTTTCTAAATGGAAATAAAACATAAAAATCTGAAGTGCAAAAGCATTTGGGATTCCTGTGCAGCATTTGAAAACTTAATTTGTTGGTTGATTCTGTGGTCAGGAAGGTAAATGCCGTGTAAAATTTTATTTCAAGAGAATCAGAATATAAAACCGAGGATTGAATGTCTTGTAATATGAAGAGCATTTAGAACATAGAACATGGAAAACTTCCAGCACAATGCAGGTCCTTTGGCCCACAATGGTTTACCGAACATTTTTTTGAATTTCGAATTTACCCCGGATTACACATAGCCCTCTATTTTTTTCTAAACTCCATGTTCCATCCCAGGAGTCTCTTCAAATACCCTATTGTATCCTCCTGCACCATTCCACAAACTCATCACTCACTGCTTAAAATACTTACCCCTGACATCTCCTCTGTATCTACTTCCAAACACCTTCAAAATGTGCCCTCACTCATTAGCCTTTTCAGCCCTGGGATAAGACCTCTGACTATCTGCACAAACAAAGCCCCTGATCATCTTATACACCTCTATTATGTCACCACTCATCCTTCGTTGCTCTGAGAAGAAAAGGACAAGATCATTCAATCTATTCTCAATGGGCATGCTCCTCACTACCGGGACCATCCTCGTAAATCTCCTCTGCACCCTCTCTGTAGTCTCCACATTCTTCCTTATGTACAGCGACCAGAACTGGACACAGTATTCCAAGTGGGGTCTGACAGGGGTACTATATAGCTGCAATATTATCCTCTCGGCTCTTGATCTCAATCCCACAGTTGGTGAAGGCCAATGCACCGTATGTCTCATCAACCACAGTCAACCTGAACAGCAGCTTTGAGTGTCTTATGGACTTGGACCCCAAGATCCCTCTGTTCCTCCACACTGCCAAGAATTTTACTATTAATACTATATTCTGACATCATAATTCACCTACCAAAATGAACCACCTCACATTATCTTTGTTGAACTCCATCTGCCAACTCTCAGTCCAGTTTTGCACCATATCAATGTTCTGCTGTGAAATCTGACAGCTTTCCACACTATCCACAACACGCCCAACCTCTGTGACATCAGCAAATTTACTAAATCCTCTTCCACTTCCTCATGTAGACCATTTATAAAAATCAGAATGAGAAAGGCGTCCAGAACAGGTCCCTGAGGCACACCTCTGGTCGCCGACCTCTATGCAGAATATGACCCGTTTAAAATCACACTTTTCCATCTGTGGGCAAGCTAGTTCTGGATGCTCAAAGCAATTTCCCTTGGATCCCATGCCTGCTTAGTTTCTCCATAAGCTTTCCATGGGATATCATATGAATTGCATTACTAAAGTCCATATACACTACGTTTTCCGCTCTACCTTCATCAATATATTTAGTTACATCCTCAAAAAATTCAATCAGACTCGTAAGGCACAACCTTCTTTGACAAAGCCATGCTTTTAATTTATAATCATATTATACCTCTCCATATGTTTATAAATTCGACCTCATGGGATCTCTCCACCAAAGTACTAACCATCAACTGAAGTAAGACTCACTGGTCTTCAATTTCCCGGGCTAACTCTGCTTCCTTTGTTGAATAATGGAAAAAGATCTGCAACACTCCAATCCTCCGGAACTACTTCTGTCCCCATTCATGAAGCAAATATCATTGCCATGGGCTCCACCCCTCGCCTTCCACAGTCGCCTGTGTTCCATTCACACGTATCCCCCGGCACTCTTTATTGGTCCTATTCTCTCACGTCTTATCCCCTTGCTATTCCTGTCATTGTATAATGCCTTGGGGTTTTCCTTTATCCTGCTCATCAATCCTTCACCTGGCCGCTTCTGGCCTCAATCTTCCAGATCTCAATCATTATCTAGTCTTTCGCACCTTTCATGAGCTTTTGCTCTCCTCTTGATTAGATTTACAACAGCATTTGTACCCCATGGTTCCTGTCCCGTACCATCCTCTCCCTGTCTCATTAGAACACATCTCTTCAGGAATCCACACAAACATCCACTGAACATTTCCCACATTTCTGCCATACATTTCCTGATAACATCTGCTCCCAATTCAAGCTTCCACGTTCCTACCGGATAGCATGATATTTCCCCCTACTCTTATGAAACGTTTTCCTAACTTATCTGTTCCTATCCCTCTCCAATGTTATGGTAAAGGAGATAGAATTGTGATTTCTATCTCCAAAATGCTCTACCACTGAGAGACCTGACACCTGACTAGGTTCATTTCCCAATACTCGATCAAGTACAGCCTCTCCTCATGTAGGCTTATCATCATATTTTGGCAAGAAACTTTCCTGAACCCACCTAACAATGCCACTCCATCTAAACCCCTTGCTCGATGGAGATGCTAATTAATATTTGGGAAATTAAAATCGCCCACTAAGTCAACCCTGTTATTATTGCATCTTTGATGTCCCTGTCATCTGAGTCACAGGGGCAGACTCTGTGTCAGAAGTGCCACCATAGTTGCTTCCCCCATAGACTGTCTCCCCCCAACAGTACTCTGCATTGTTTTCAAAGCATTTTCATAGCACCAGACATGTTAGACTGCCACCAACATAATAGTACCCTCACCCCATAACCAACATTTCTACTTCATATCCAAGATCCACAAACCCGCCTGTTTCAATGAATTTCTCCCAGAGCCATGAACAGTGAGATCTCTTCCTAAAGGTAAATGCCTTTTCAAAATACACTTGGCCTCTGTTTGTTAACCCTGAGTTTTCCAGAGCCCAACGTATACTCAAAAGTATCAGAAGCAAAGTGGATCTACCTCAGTCTGCACAGGTGAATTTGACTTTCCTCCACTTCTGTAATTTGTGCATTGTTAACCTGCACCGACAAATACACTAGCTCAACAGGTTCAGTAACTCAAGTTCAAGTACAGACAACCAAATAAAGAAATGTTCCTCCAACCCATGGTGCACTCAGAAAACATATACCCACAAAGCACAGCACATAAAACACACCATTGTCACAAATAAATGGCTAAAATAAAATTCAAATACATGCAGTGGGCAGCACGGGTGAATTGTAAAGAGTAAACAGTAAACAATAAACAGCTCACATTGCTCGTGATGAGACCTTGGTGGTGCGAGTATATTTATTAGGTTCTCAGCCTGAGGGAAGAAGCTGTTACCCAGTCTGGCAGTCGTAGATCTGATGCTCCAGCATTTAATTCCTAAAGATTGTGGGTGTCAAAGAGATTGGCGGATGTGTGGTACGAGACCTGAACAAATTCAACTTCGTTATTTCACGAATGCTGCCCTCAAACGTTGTTAACATTCATTCTGTCTTTGTTCCTTGAGCGTGTCCTGTCAAACAGCCAGTCCAGAATTCTTGTTGTCATGGAGAATGGCTGGGAACAGAAGCAGTTCTTGCAGTCTCCATTTCCCTAAGTTCATCTTTCTCCCTCTATGATACGTCAGTCTTCCATCAGCTGAATAACAGAACTGAGCAGCAACAAGATAAGCAAGGCCACATGGTCGACAGGCACCAGTAGAACACACAAAGGGTGAAATATACATTGATCGATTTGTACTTTTTATGACTGCACAGAAAATATATTGGAATACGATGCACTGTTTCGATGTAAGTGAACAATTGGTGAGGTGTAGAAGAGGATATTTTAGGTCCGAATGTAAATGTCTGGGTCAATACGAGTGGCATTCAGATCTGTCACTGAAAGGGTAGCGATGAGCGTACTGGAAATATAGGTGCAGCAGATAAACACCAGTAACATTTTTAAACCTGATGTGGATGTAAGGCAAAGAACACCATGAATCTATCAAGTTCAGACAGTGACCAGCCTCTGATCTCTGCTGGATAGTGGAACAGGTTTAGTAGTCCCACAGGAAACACTGAGATTCTAAAATGTTTGAGATTATCACTCATCATTCACTCAAAATCTACATTATGCAAGCTGTCCTCTTACTACAATTTTTCTCTGGAGAACCTGCTCAGAATGGCCTAGGACAATTCATCTGGGTATGTTTCCATCTTGGCCCACAGACACTTCATAACGCCAGTCCATGGGGTTAATTCAGTATTAAGCCCGAAAGCTGAGTGCTGCTTACTATATATAAAGTCACACTCGATAACGGAGTCAGCTCACAGGGGAGCTGGAAGCACCAGTGACAGTAGATCAGTTTGACAATTGATCCTCTGCACTGGTTTGCCAGCTGACTGCACATCAGCTGGACTCGAAGAGCACAGGGCCAGTTCCAGAGCGAGCTGCTGCTCTGCTGACATCGGCAATCAGTGAGGAGCTTTTTCCACAAACTCAGTGTTAAAGATTCATCGGCTGAAAACACATGTCCACTATTACAAAAAGAAAATAATCTGAACTACTTAATAAAATAGATTTGGAGAAATATACTGCACAGAAAACAGGCACTTCAGCCAAACACATCCACTCTGAGCAAGTTACCTGAATGAGCTTCTTATTTGCCCTCAATGACCCTCTAAACCTTTCTAATCAATGCACATGTCCAAATGTCTTCTAAATGGTATAAACATGTCTATTAACTTAGTTTGTACTTAGTAAATCTGAGATGAATTTAGCCAGGGGATTTCCCAGCTTGTGAACTGGGAAGATCTGTGGAATGTCACTCTCTCTTTTTGGACTCTATGGAAAGTCTATGGTGGAGCACAGGGGCCGTCGGCTGAGTCCAATGCAGGATTTACAGTTGTCCAGTTATGGGGATTTCCCTCCACGGATACGTATTAGTCGCAATTAGAGATCAGACTTGACATCTGTTGCACAAAGACCAGCTCGTTCAATTCATATAAAGTCTGCAGGGTAACATAGTATTCCTCAGCTGACGAGAAATAAATCTCAATAATTTATTCACGATGCCTGATGACCTACCTTTTTCCCTTCAGGAGCTGGGGTTTGGATTCAAAGATATTAAGTGGTGTAAAGTGCTGACCACTGATTTGCTACGTGGAAGTGGGTGAGATGCTTCTGCATTGACAGAAAAGCTGATGTCATCCTGTTACATATTCCGGCAACAATGAATATATGAGTTCGGCAAGGGGTTCTGTATAACAAATAACACGTTTATTAAACACAGAAAACAAACCCCCCAAAAGTAACCAAACACTAACGTAACCGGAAACAGCTGTTGTGCGGCAGCTCAAACAGTCCTTAAAGCGATATTGCAAAAACAGTTCTTTAAAGTAGTATTGCCAAAAGTTCGATATGCTCACAGTTCAGCTAAAAGGAGAGACTTTATAAGACTATTTAAATTTTCTTTCACGTCGCTTCACTTCGATACCCGATGTCGAACTTCTCCCACGACGAATTTACAAAACGGAACGGCTTAAAGGCACTGACCTTTCCTTTATCGCACTGTCCTCAATCTCCTGCTTTCCCGCAGAGATTAACACGTGAACAGTCCACGAAATCCTTTCGAATAAGGATTAAATAAGGTCGAACCCGTTTCACCGTCGAAGTAGATCCTCCTCGATCTTCGATCTTCACTCTCCACTGATTTCGGAACTAGCAGTATTTCAAGAACCTGCTGGCAATGATCTTTTAAACTTTTGGCATTTGATAAAACTTCACCCTTCAGCTAAACTGCGTCATCCCATTAAATCACGCAGTGGCATGAAATCAACTTGACAAATCCAGCCACGAGCTGTCCCTCCTCACAGGGTGGAGTCTTCCTTTTATAACCAGTTAAAAAAAAACTGTCACATGATCTCTACTGGTGGGAAACTGACGTTATTTCACCATCACAAGACCATTACCTCAAGTCCAGTACAGCTTCAACCCCTGTCAAGTGACAAGGGCACCACTGTCATGTCACGAGTACGTAACCATCCATTCAGGGAATATACTGTTTTTAACTTTCCATTTGTTTTACAGTACCCAGTGAAAAGCATCCACTTCATGTGACAGAAGCCATAACAGATCATAAGTCTGTTGGTTATTCAAACTCTATCTGGAGACCTAATAGAGAAATCCCATCCTTACCCATTCTGGTTTTTCTTCACTCTCATCCCTACATCTAGACTCCTGACTCTTATCTGCCTCCTGACAAGCCTTTTGATAGTATCAAGTCTCCAGGAGCTTGTCAGGACGGGGACAGGATTGGACCCAAATGCAGAACGCAGGCACTGAAGTACTAGGGGTAGGACAGGATGGGGATGCCATGGCATGCAGGGGCTTATGCAGGCGGGGCTGGATCCCCGATTTCGTGATAGGGCAGGAGGATCCCAGAGCTCGTGGCGGGCCGCATGGATCCCGGGCAGGGCCACCTCCCAGGCTAAAAACACGGAGGCATCTGCAAGGAGCGGACACCTGGGCAGGTGCGGGGCACAACCCTTAGTGAGTAATGGGTGGAAAGGGCAGAATCCCCACCGGGCAGCGGCAGTCCAGCCAGTCCTGCCCGAGGAAGGCAAGGAATCAGAAGAAAGTTGGGTCCAGGGAGAGCAGTAGGGCTACCATGATACACCGGTTTATTGGGAAGGGCAACCGACAGCGTGACAGCGCAGGCAAGGCGACTAAGGCGGAACAGCGGGACCAGCGCACAGGAGAGAAGCAGTGGAACAAGACCAACCGGACAGAACAGATGCAGAAGAGGCCGGCAACCAGGGCAAAACAGGATTCCGAGCAGGCCGGCAACCAGGGAAAGAGCAGAATTCAGAGCCGGCAGCCCAGGTACAGATCGGGTAAAACCGGCTTCGGAGTAGGACAACCCACACCCAGGCTCAGTCCGCGAGTCCCTTATAAACACCTGCCCCCTATTAGGCGACAGCTGTCCCTCCTTAAGTCAGGACGATCCAATGGCTCCGGGTGACAGGAGGGCTGGCTGGAGGAAGAGAAGAGTGCTTAGATTCATGGTACTTTGCTTCCACTATTGGGGAAGGATGGAGATGATTTGATTGGACAGGTTCCAGCTGAAACATGCTAGGTCTGAAGTCCTGACAAATCACATAACTAGTGCTGTGGACTGTATTTCACTAAATAGCAGGGAAGTCGGTTCAACAGATTGGAATTGGAATGTTTTTATTATTGCCATAGGTACCGCAATAGTGAATGTTTTGCATGTGTACCCTTGAGACAAATCAAATCATATCGTTACACAGTGTAATGAGGTAGGATAAGGTAAAACATTAATAATGCAGAAGGTGTAGAATAATGTGCTGAATAATTACAATAGAATTAAGGAAAAGTATGGATGAAATAATAGCATCCATGACATCACTGACGAGCGCTGCCTCAAAAAGGCAGCATCCATCATGAGGGACCGCCTCCACCCAGGACATGCCTTCTTCCCATTTCTACCATCATGGAGGAGGTACAGGAGCCTGAAGGCACACACTCAATGGTTCAGCGACAGCCTCTTCCCATCTGACATCGGATTTCTTACTTATTTAACTTTTTTATACTATTTTTATAGAAATCTCACTGTGATTTACTGGTTTTATTATAATGTATTACGATGTACTTCTCGAGCATAACAAATTTCAAGACATATAGCAGTGATATTAAACCTAATTCTTTTTGTGAATATTAAAGAGGATACAAAGAGTACTTTTACAGATGTATAAACAGTAAAAGAGAGTGTAGAATGGATATTGGACCTCTGGGAAATGACACTGGAGAAGTTGTCAGATACACTGAAACGGCAGAGAACTGTACACGTACTTTGTGTCAGTCTCCAATGTTTTCCGTCATGAAGAGATGCCAGAAATTGAAGCCTGGGCGGCATTGAGTATCATCACTTTTAATAAGGAGATATTGCTTGGAGAGTTGTAAATCCTGACGGTGGATGGACAAGACACCACGGATTCGCAAAAAGAGGCTGAAGCGATTGTGAAGGCATTCATAGTGCAAGAATAATTAGTCAGGAATTGCTCCCTGTGACCGGGAAATCACAAATGTCACTCTACTCCTGAGGAACACAGGAAGGAAAAAGATAGGAAATTATTGGTTGCTGACCAAGATTGCAGTGGACGGTGCAATTTGAGAGTCCATGCTACGGATGAGGTATAAGTGCATCTTGGTTCTTACTTCTCCTAACAGTAAGAGTGTTCACTTTGATTTTGTAAATATGTGGATTTCATCTCCAGGCACAGTGAGTATATAAGATCCCCATTTGAATACACTAAGATATGAACTGTTTGTTCATAGTCACAGTGCATTGATTAATCTTCACAAACATGTTTATCCAAATATTTGCGCCATTGCAAAATACTCCATTTGAGGTTGTTCCCCTCCCTGAAACACAATATATAGGGGACAACCACCGAAATCTGATACAGCAGTTCAACGAAAGCAACTTCGATTTCTTCGTTACAGGTAAATCTGATTTGTCTGAGTCTTTCTGAAATAATTATTGACAAGCATTAAATGGAGATGGCTTCATTGGTAAATTGGCAGATGATGAAACAATTGATGGAGCTGTGGATAGTGTGGAGAACTGGCAATAAATTTAGCAAAATGTAGATCAATTGCAGATATAGGCTGGGAAATGGCAAATGGAAATTGACCCAGATAAATGTGACGAATTGCACCTCAGTAAGGCAAACGCAAGACAGAACACTGTTATGGGCAAGGTCCTTTGGTGTTGCTGAGCAGAGAGATCATGGCATCCTAGTTCATTGCTAGTTCTAAGTAGCTACACAAGTTGGTATGTTGTTTAGAAATAGGCTTACAACATGCTTGCATTTATTATTCAAATAATTTAGCTCAATAGTCATGTTCCTACTTTGTAAGACTCTCGTTGGGCCACATCTGGATGACTGCATACAGTTCTGGTTGCCCCACACTTGGAAGGATGCGGAGGCTTTGGAGAGGGTGAAGAATATGTTTACCAGGATGCTGCTTCATTTAGAGGGTGTGTGCTATCACAGGAGGCGTAATAAAATGTTGTTTCCACTGGAGCTCCAAAGGCTGAGGGGTAATCTGATAGAGGATTGCAGGAAGATGGAGGGTATGGACATGGTATAGGCAGGAAGGATTAGTGTTTGGGTGTTTTTGATTTGCTTTATAGCTAGTTCATCACAACATTGTGGCCCAAATGGCCTGGTGCTGTGCTGTACTCGTCATTGTTCTATGTTCTCAAAGCATTTTCATAGCAAACTGACATGTTTGACTGTTACTTTGTAGCTGTTGGTTAAATCCTTTGCAATTTACAACTTGCTATTTCTAAACTCAAGGTAAAGATTCCAATTAGAATTTTAAATCTCTCACAATATCATTAAACATGTTGGCTCCTAAACTACACAAGCAGCAATGACGTTAAATTAGTTTCGACATTCCATGTTCATGAGATGTAGATGTTCTTCTGCACACCATTGATTTAGCATGTCGTAATTTGAGTTAATAGCACCTTTCTGTCACCTTAAACAGTCTGACATATCACAGAAACAAATATTTTCACCCATAGAACTGCCAAAGATCAGATGACTTATCTTTAAACGCTGGAATCTCTTGTACATGAAAGTCGCTGAAGGTTCTGAGATTCTCAAACCACCCTGCCTGGCACATGTGATCAATCCATGGTCAAGGTCACTAAGATCTCATTTCTCTTCTATGCTGATGTTTGGTCTCAACAGCAAATGAATCTCTTGACCATTCCAGAATGCTTTTATGCATTAAGTTACATCGAAAATTTTGGATGATGAGATATCGGCACTAACAAGTGTAATGGGATGTACGGGTGTCCATAATAAAATGGCCACTGAATGTATTATGCTCTGATTGGGCTGTCCTGAACCATTTCTCTGTCATTGAGGTATTTTAGAAGTAGAGTTTCTGATAAATTGAAAAAACAGCATCCAATCTCACTCATGCAGCAATGTTACGACAATGTGTTTGATAATGACACTGATAGAAAGGACAAGGACTGAACACCAGGGAGAACTTGCCCATCTTTTCCAAGGTACATGGAAATCACTCAAGAGGCTTTAACATCTCTGTCTGGATTGCTTCAGAGCTGCATTGAAATAGCATCCTAGAATTTGAACTGTTCACAAGATTGGACCTTGAACCCATTCTATAGCCTCAAGGGAAGAATCACACCACCTGGTCACACTTGACACTGATACGAACTCAGCATAAAAACAACTTTAGGGAAATGGAAAACAATCAGCTCAGCAAAGGCAGCAGTACAGGAACTTGCAGCTCATACGGAATGGAATCTAAATTCATACTCTCTGTGATTAAAGAAGAGAATAGTAATTTTAATGTTATTCTATGTACAATTGAAGGGTCTTCTAAAGTAGTCTTCAAGGCTACTAGAGTCTGTACTTCTGCAGATAATCTATTACCTTCAGTGACAGGTATCTGATTGTACAAGACAATATGTGGGAACTGAATTCAGCACAGATATACTATAGCCTATTGTTGAACACACACAACTTAAACTACAAAAATACAGTATTGCCTTTAAAACTGATCTGATTTACTGTCCCAGCTATCCAACGATAAGTCATTCTTGTCATATAGAAGTATGTCTGTATTCACTTTACCTGTATTCTCTGTTTTCTGAAATATTCTACCTCTCAATTTGTAGTTTCCAAAAGTCATAGGAGCAGAATTAGGCCATTTAAACCCAAAGGGTTTGCCCCACCATTCCATTTTGGCTGATTTATTATCCCTCTCAACCCCATTTGCTTCCCCTGGTCAGGAACCTTTCACAAACATACTAATGAATAATCTATCAATCTCCACTTTACACATCCCCAATCACTTAGCTTCACAGCTGTCTGTGGCAAGCAATTCCACAGATTCACCACCTTCTGGCTCGAGAAATCCCTCCTCATCCCTGTTGTAAAGGGACATACTTCTACTCCAAGGCTGTACCGTCTGGTCCCAAACTCCACCACCACAAAATACATCCTCTCTACTTCAACTCTATCTATGTCTTTCAATAACCATAAGCTTTCAATGTCCTTCTTTTCTCTTTACCAGAGCTATCAAAAGTGAGATACCTTCCTCCAGATAATGGCCTTCCAAAAAACACTTGTCGTCCTGGTGTTTCTCCTGCTGCTTGTTAACACTGAGTTTTCCAAAGCTCAAATGACCGGACATTTTGAACACAGATTAAACAGTAATGCAGAGGGAATTTCTTCACAGGTAGGATTGTCTTACCTCCACTTCTTTAACAGTGTTCATTGTTGAAATTGCCTGCAATCCCAAAAATTGAACAGGTTCAGGAACTCAAGTTCAAATTCAATTTTCTTCACAGATATACAACCAAACGAAACAACATTCCTCTACAACGTGCTCCAACCACAGAACATTGATCGCACAAAGCACATAAAACTAAATATTGTCAAAAATAAGTGAATAAAATATAATTCACAATGCATGCAGTGTGCAGCACATTAAAAAAACAACTAACAGTAAAGAACTCACTGTCTTGTGATGAGAGGTCGGGAGTGGCAGGGCATTCATTGGTTTTGTAACCTAATGAAAGAAGCTATTACCCAGTCTAGCAGTCATAGTCCTCAAGCTCCAGTACCTCCTTCCCGATGATTATAGGTCAAAGAGATTGGGAGATACGTGCAAGGGATCCTCAATGATGCTTTGGGCTTTGACTAAATCAAATGTGTCAGATCATTAATATTCCAAACAACATTTTATTTAAAGTCAAACATCTATTTTTTGATATAATGAACATACTGAAATGCAATAAAAAAACATTAATTTTTCCAAGTCAAATTGAGTTTATTCTTATTATCATAAATTCAGTGAGGTGCGGATTCAGTACCAAGGAAAATTTGCATGCAGCAACATCACAAAGATGAAGGGACAGACAGCACACAGAATATAGATTATGCATTAGCTCTTCCTTAAGTCATGCCATATGCAATAAAGTCGATTTGCCATCATGAGTATATATTTTCAGAAGTTAATTGGCTGGAATAGTAATGAATGGGAGATTGGTTTGACTAGACAAAATAGATGAATGTTACTTGAGGCAGGCATCCCCAGGGCTGAAAACAACGTCAATTACAATTTCCCACGAGAAGTTACTCACGGACAGTTATAGAAAATCGTGTTGGTCTTGCAATGGAAATGTTCCCATGATACTTCAGGGTTTATTCATCGAGAAGATACTTTGATTGATGCACAAGTGGGGTGGGAGGTGGACGGAAATTTTGGAAATATTTTCTGAGGAGCTGTCTGGTCAAATTAAATAGTGAGAACTGGTGCCGAATACTTTCCTGTGTTCAATGGTGGATGATGTTCACCAATGACGGACTGGGCCATATTTAGTACATATTACAGGCTTTTCCGTACAATGGCATTGATGCTTCCATATCAGGCCAAGATGAAACCAGTCAATAAACTCTCTAACAGACATCTGTAGAAATTTGTCAATGTTTCAGATAATAATTCAAATTTTGTCAAGCTTCCAAGAAAGCATAGCATTTTTGGTGACATTCCAAATCTCCTCAAATTCCTATTGAAATATAGCCGCCGTCACACCTTCTTTACAGCTGTATCAATATGTTGGGTCCAGGTTAGCTCCTCGGACATACTGGCCCCCAGGGGCTTTAAATGGCTCCCTCACTGCATTTCTGATCCCTCCATGAGGATTGGTGTGTGTCATTCACTCAACTATAATGTGTCATCTGTCCTCATACCCGAACTCTATATTCTCAAACCCGACCTCCGGAAAACACGGTGAGGAATTCTTCCATGGGCAAGAAAGTCAATGGTCTGAGATAACTGAGCTGCAAGTTGAATTCACAATTCTTTGTTTCTTGTCAATTCACAGGAAAATATGAGCGAAAGTCTGAGAAGCAGATTCCGACGACACAACAGGTGACTTTGTGGTTTGTTAGAAGTAAAGGTCTGTTAAGATCTATTAAGAACTGTGCATTCCAGTGATCCACCACTCTCTGAATAAAAAAAAAACCCTACGCCTCACATGCCCTTTGAACACACGCCTTCTCACTTTAAATGCCTGCCCTTTGATATTTGACATTTCAACCCCGGGAATCAGATACTCCCTGTCTACTCTATCTATGCCTCTTTTAAACTTATAAACCTTCATCGGAATTCCACACATGATCTGGTGCTCCAGAGGAAACAACTCACCGTCCTTTCCAATTGTATCCAGTCTCAATTGTAAGCTAAGCTTTCGCTGAGGAAATACAGCTCCAGTAATATGATTTTTATTTCTGCATGTGTGTGTGTGGCAAATATCCATCGACATTTCCTGGTACATGCTTCAGAGCATCGACTGATGATAAGAGGATGTTCACCATGACACTGGAGTAAACTCTAGATGTCTCATTCTCCTGTGTAGTAAAGGACTTCAGTTTGCTGCATCCTACTGCAAGTTCTGAGTTATCATAATTCAAAAATGAGCAATGCTAAAAGTTCACGTGCAACGGTTGTATTTATATTTTCTGCCCATTACACTACTGGTGTTTTTGGCAGCAATAAAGGTCTTCCTTCTCTGGCTGTGTTCAGTGCTTCCTTCATCATGTCAGTGTTACGCCTGTGACAATAGACAATAGGTGCAGTAGACCATTCGGCCCTACAAGCCTGCACCGCCATTTTGAAATCATGGCTGATCAATTACTATCAATACCCTGTTCCTGCTTTGTCCCCATATCTCTTGATTCCCTTATCCATGATACCTATCTAGCTCCTTCTTGAAAGCATCCAGAGAATTGGCCTCCACTATCTTCCAAGGCAGTGCATTCCAGACCCCCACAACTCTCTGGGAGAAGACGCTTTTCCTTAACTCTGTCCTAAATGACCTCCCCCTTATTCTCAAACCATGCCCTCTGGTACTGGACTCTCCCAGCATCTGGAACATATTTCCTGCCACTATCTAGTCCAATCTCTTAATAATCTTACATGCTTCAATCAGATCCCCTCTCAATCTCCTTAATTCCAGCGTGTACAAGCCCAGTCTCTCTAACCACTCTGCGTAAGACAGTCCAGACACCCCAGGAATTAACCTCGTGAATCTACGCTGCACTTCCTCTACAGCCAGGATGTCCTTCCTTAACCCTGAAGACCAAAACTGTACACAATACTCCAGGTGAGATCTCATCAGGGCTCTGTACAAATGCAGAAGGATTTCCTTGCTCTTGTACTCAATTCCCTTTGCAATAAAGGCCAACATTCCATTAGCCTTCTTCACTGCCTGCTGCACTTGCTCATTCACCTTCAGTGACTGATGAACAAGGACTCCGAGATCTCATTTTATTGCTCCATTACCCAACTCTAAACCGTTCAGATAATAATCTACCTTCCTGTTCTTACTCCCAAAGTGGATAACCTCACACTTATTCACATTAAACGCCATCTGCCTAGTATCTGCCCACTCAGCCAGCCTATCTGTCACCCTGAATTCTCCCAGCATCCTCATCACATGTCGTACTGCCATCCAGCTTAGTATCATCAGCAAATTTGCTGATGTTATTTTTTATGCCTTCATCCAAATCATTAACGTAAGTGGTAAACAGCTGTGGTCCCAATACCGAGCCCTGTGGCACCCCACTAGTCACCACCTGCCATTCCGAGAAACACCCATTCACACCTACCCTTTGCTTTCTATCTGCCAACCAGTGTTCTATCCATGTAAATGCCTTCCCCCCGATGCCATGAGTTTTGATTTTACCCACCAATCTTCTATGTGGGACCTTATCAAATGCCTTCTGAAAATCAAGGTACACTACATCCACTGCATCTCCCCCGCCTAACTTCCTGGTTACTTCCTCGAAAAACTCCAACAGATTAGTCAAGCATGATTCACCCTTGGTAAATCCATGCTGGATCGGGCCAATCCTATCACTCCTATCTAGATATGCCACTATTTCATCCTTAATAATGGACTCCAGCATTTTTCCCACCACCGATGTCAGGCTGACAGGTCGATAGTTCTCTGTTTTCTCCCTCTTCATTTTTGAGAATTGCAAGATCGCTATTAAGTCAGGGTAGGAGACCCAGGAAATGAGAGAGAGAAGTTTGGAATGTCCTGGCCCCCAGCGATACAAAGCCACGGAAAAGGTCATTGTTTCTTGGAGGCGGAATTGTGTATTGAGTACTCTGCTTCATGGAAGCCCTCAGGCAACGTGGGCAGGTTAGGGGATGGCATCATTCCACCCTGAGTGACATCTGAGACCCTATGAGTGGGGATAAAAGAGGGTCTGGGGAACAGCTCCTTGAGACGCACCAGAAGAAAGGCTAGAACTCCTGTAACAGCGTAATAGTGAAAGCCGGCAGAAAAGCCCACGTAGAAATATAGAAATATAAAACCATAAATAATTAAATAATAATAAATTATGCCAAGTGGAAGTAATCAGTGATTCATAGTCATTTTATTCGTGACAACATTAATTCGTTATCTGCTAAGCACTGTTTCTGAGTTTAGTCTATTCATTTACTATATTAATAATTCACATGTCAAGACAAGACAAGGTAAAGGAGCAGAAGTAGGCCATTCGGCCCCTTGAGTCTGCTCCGCCACTTCACCATGAAGTTAAGTATTCTCCCATCTCCAATTTCCGACTTTTTCCCCATATTCCTTGATACCCTGACTAATTAGATTCCCATCAATCTCCTCCTTAAACACCCTCAATTATTGGGCCTCCACACTGCATGTGGCAGCGAATTCCATAATTCCACGACCATGATGCCTCAAACAGAATTACAGGACAATGAGTTCCAATCAATTTGCAATCAATGCCCACATTACACAATAATCCGTTTTGCTTTGGTATCATACTACAAACTTTCTCAATGTTTCTGTTGACATGTCACTCATTAAGTGAATACCAAATCGTCAGTCCTGTTGTAGTGATTTGAACTGCTTTGTAATTTAATTAAAATTGTCATTTGATAACGTATATTGATAACTTTCAACAAAAGTAATCAGTCTATAATATTAGCTAAGCAGAGTCTGCTGTGTCACATATCGGGGAATGTTTCTGTTCTCTTGATAAAACTAGATCTATGTAAAGGCAACAAAGGAGCACATTATGAACTTTAATTAATATTGTATAATACAATAGTTGTATCTAGTCTCAATTGTAAGCCAAGCTGACACTGAGGAAATACAGCTCCAGAAATAATATTTTTATTTCTGCAAGGAGTATGTGTGTGTGGCAAATATCAAGCAGCATTTTTTGGTGCATGATTCAGAGCACACGACTGATGATAAGAGGATGTTCACCACGACATTGGAGTAAATTCCAGATGTCTCTTTCTTCTGTGCAGTAAAGGAATTAAATTTTCTGCATCCTACTATAAGTTCTGAGTTATCATAATTCGAAAACAAACAATGCTGAAAGACAAATGCAACTGTTCTATTTATATTTTCTGCCCATTACACTACCGGTGTTTTTGGCAGCAATAAAGGTCTTCCTCTCTGGTTGTGTCCAGGGCTTCCTTCATCATGTCAGTACTTCCACTTAGTTTTCTCTACTGTCTAGTATGCATTTCATGTGGAGACTCAGGAATACAGTTACACTCAGATGTAGAATTATTCTTTATTGCTTTTCCAGACCAGTTTTGATTTACCAGTCTGAATTTTTATTGCTGAACTGAAACCCTGAACGGGCAGGACCCATGGACATCTCTTCGCCTGGCCTCTACTTATTGACCTGTTAGGTATGGCTGATACTACCAAGAGCTAAAGCAGAAGGCCCTGACTCCAGACAACATAGAACTCAGTGTCATTGAGGCACATGGTCCTTCAAACCTGATGACATGTCTGTGGTCTTCTTGCTGCCCTTTATTTATTGCCATCCCTTATTTCAAGCATTGGCACAATTTAACATTCATCATAATCCACTTCCTCTTGTTCCATACCTTTATGTGTCAGGTTTTTTTTTATCCTATTCAATATTAATCATTTGTTGTATTCCAGGTTTTAAGGTACTATGCTTTCAGTAACAAATGAATATTTCTGAACTTGTGTTGTAGATGGCGAGCTGCCCAAAAGGAACGAGCACTCCCAGCAATGATCCATCGGAAGGAATTCAGTCTGCCAGAAACTTCAGTCAGACAGACAGACTGAACGACATACTTTATGGATCCCGAAGGAAATTGGGTCTCGTTACATTCATACTAAGCAGGAATTGTGTAGAAATATAGCAATATTTAACCAGAAATAATTAAATAATTATAAATTATGCCAAGTAGAAATAATCAGTGATTCATAGTCACTTTATTTGTGACAACATTAATTCGTCATGAGCTAAGTACTGTCTCTGTTATAGTCTATTCGTTTACTCTATTAATAATTCATATTACATTTCAAGCAAGGTAAAGGTGCAGAAGGAGGCCATTCGACCCATTGAGTCTGCTCTGCCACTCCACCATGAGCTGAACTATTCTCCCATCTAGATCCAATTTCCGACTTTTTCCCCATATCCCTTGATACACTGACTAATTAGATACCTATCAATCTCCTCCTTAAGCACCTTCAATGATTGGGCCTCCACACTGTATGTGGCAACGAATTCCATAATTCCTCCACCATCTGGCTAAAAATATGTACCTTTTGCGATAATTTGATGAGAATGCCAGTAGGATAGATAAAGGGGATGCAGTGTATTTTGTATATCTGGGCGTTAAGAGGTCCTTTGACAAAGTGCCACACAGAAGGCTGCGCATTTAATTAAGAGCCCATGGTATTACAAGAATGTTACTAACATGGGTAGTACATTGGCTGATTGGTAGGAGGCAGCGAGTGGGAATAAATGGATCCTGTTCTGGTTGGCTGCCAGTGGCTAGTGGTGATCCGCAGGGTTCCTATGGGGCCACTTACTTTTATGCTGTATATGATGACTTAGATGAAGGAATAGATGGCTTTCCTGCCAGGTTTGCAGATATTAGGAATATTGGTGGAGGGACATGAAATGTTGAGGAAACAGATATGATAGAAACATAGAAACACGGAACTACTGCACAATACAGGCCCTCCAGCCTACAAAGCTGTGCCGAACATGTCCTTACCTTAGAAATTTTGCATTATGCCGATGACCTTTTGCTTTATATTCCTAATGTTGAGACTTTATTAGCTATCGTACATTCTTTTGTCTCCAGTTTTAGTCAGTATTCAGGATAAGAGTGAACTTATTCTATTGAATCATTTAGTATCAATTAATACTAACCTTCCTTTTAAAATTGTAAGAAATAAACTTACTTATTTGGATGGAACAATTACTAAGAACCATAAATAGTTATTTAAAGAACATTTGGGCCTGGGACCCCAAGATCCCTCTGATCCTCCTCACTGCCAAGAGTCTAGGCATTAACTCTACATTCTGCCATCATATTTGACCTACCAAAATGAACCAGGCCACACTTATCTGGGTTGAACTCCATCTACCATTTCTCAGCCCAGTTTTGCATCTTATTAATGCCTCATCTCATTAAATTACCTCGTCTCAGTCATTTATAAAAATCACGAAGAGTTGGAGTCCCAGAATAGATCCCTGAGGCACAACACTGGACTCTGGCCTCCATGCAGAATATGACCCGTCTCCAAGCACATTTTGCCTTCTTGGGGTAAGTCAGTTCAGGATCCACAAAGCAGTGTCTCCTTGGATCCCATGTATCCTTACTTTCTCATGGGGTTGAGGAGGAGATAAAACAAAGGATCATCAGTGATTGAATGGCAGAGCTGATTCAATGGGCCAGATTATCTCATTCTGCTCTTATGTCATATGGTCTTAAATAAGTACGTCTAAAATTAATTATTTATAATAATTTTGTGTTTAATGGGGACAATCTCAAGAGCACAGATATTAGGTATGGTGAATAAATGTTGCCAATATCAGTAGTAACCACTTCCAGTCTTACAATAAATGCTAATGAAGAACACATTGTTTGTATGCTTCATTGATTGTTAATTATTATTACAAGTGTTGCACTATTTCACATTTCTTTAACACACATTATACAGTGTTGAACTTCTATTGGCTGGAACTTTTGGTAGTGACACTAAGTTTCTGACCTTGTGCTGTTGATCAGATTTAACCCAGATGCTCACTGTAACTTGCGGAGAAGATATTCCTGATGTCACTTTCAGGGTCTATGGTGCAGCTGTCTGAAAAAAATGAACAGCACAAATGTCATTATTGTAATCGACATACGGCAACATACATCATCTCCAATATCTATATGATTTTCACTCCAATGGAAGAACTGCAGGAACGAGACTGCAGGATTTTCTGGGATTTGAAATCAGATGGTGTCATTCTCGTAAATGCTTATGTAGTGTTCTCGCACAGCTGTAAAATAACTCTGAACTAAACACCAAGCATAAACCAATCAATGAGGCGGTCCCAGTAAGATTAACCATTTAATGTTCACTCTTCCACATTAAGGTATGGTGAAAACTGTTGATAAAACAATACAAAAAACATACTGTATTTGTTTCCTTCTTGACATCACATTTACATCATAAACACTTGCAAAAGTAAAACGACAACAACAATCTTACATTGAAGTGCAACATACAGTCAGAATCTACCCATGCCATTGACTGGCTTTAAATACATTTCAACACAAACTATCCGCAACGCTTTAAATAACAAAAAACATAAACTTTATCAATCATCATTACTTTTAACAGAATCAGCGTTAACATTTTTAATTCAACATATCGATTATCTCATGAACTTAGGGCGTTGATTCACTAATGTTTCTCGTGCGTAGAAAGAAAACTTTTCTCGCGCTGATACTGTACACATAAGCCCCCTCCTTCCTGTTTCTCCAAACCGGTATTCTCCCACAACACACGGCGAAACCGGGAGTGACGTCATCGCATGCCGCTATATATCACAGAAAACGAATTTACTTTAAACAACCTTAACTTTAACTAGAAAATGATAACAAACAAATTACTAAAGCAAAAGTATAATAAACTAAACAAATGCCTTAAAGGCAACACAGCTTAAGATCTCAAATGACTGCTCCGAAGATAAAATAATTGGTTATTTGGGGAAAGAAACAAGTATATATAATAAAGTTATTACGAACTCCGTGGAGCATGTGGGGATCTTCAGATATACAGGCACTCTCGCTTTCTTTCTTTTTTTTCATTTTCTTTTTTTCTGTAGGGTTGTTAGAGGGGAGGGGCTAAGGGTATATTTGTTTTTCTTTCTGTAATTATTTGAAAACGCAATAAAAACGTTTTAAAAAGAGGATCATTAAAAAAGGTCATTTAGTACAGAGTTATGGAAAAACTTCTTCTCCAAGAGAGTTGTGGGGGTCTGGAATGCACTGCCTCGGAAGGTAGTGGAGGCTTTCAAGGAGCTAAATAGGTATCTTATGGATAGGGGAATCAAGGGATTAGGGGACAAGGCAGGAACAGGGTATTGATAGTAATTGATCAGGCATGATCTCAAAATGGCGGTGCAGGCTCGAAGGGCTGAATGGTCTACTTCTACACCTATTGTCTATTGTCACAGGCGTAACACTGACATGATGAAGGAAGCCCTGAACACAGCCAAAGAAGGAAGACCTTTATTGCTGCCAAAACACCAGTAGTGTAATGGGCAGAAAATTTAAATAAAACAGTTGCACCTGAACTTTTAGCATTGCTCATTTTCGAATTATGATAACTCAGAACCTGTAGTAGGATGCAGCAAATTGAAGTCCTTTACTATACAGGAGAAGGAGACATCTGGAGTTTACTCCAGTGTCATGGTGAGCATCCTCTTATCATCAGTCGATGCTCTGAAGCATGTACCAGGAAATGTCGACGGATATTTGCCACACACACACATGCTCCTTGTAGAAATAAAAATCATATTTCTGGAGCTGTATTTCCACAGCGTCAGTCTGGCTTACAATTGAGACTGGATACAATTGGAAAGGACGGTGAGTTGTTTCCTCTGGAGCACCATAGCCTGAGGGGAATTCCGATGAAGATTTATAAGTTTAAAAGAGGCATAGATAGAGTAGACAGGGAGTACCTGATTCCCGGGGTTGAAATGTCAAATACCAAAGGGCAGCCATTTACAGTGAGAAGGCGTGTGTTCAAAGGGCATGTGATGGGTAGGGTTTTATTTATTCAGAGAGTGGTGGATCACTGGAATGCACAGTTCTTAATAGATCTTAACAGACCTTTACTTCTAACAAACCACAAAGTCACCTATTGTGTCGTGGGAATCTGATTCTCAGACTTTCGCTCATATTTGAATTGACAATTAACAAAGAATTGTGAAGTCAACTTGCTGCTCAGTTATCTCAGACCATTGACTTTTTGCCCATGGAAGAATTCCTCAACGTGTTTTCCGGAGTTCGGGTATGAGGACAGATGACACATAATAGTTGAGTGAATGACACACACTGATCCTCATGGAGGAATCAGAAATGCAGTGAGGGAGCTATTTTAAGATCCTGGGTGCCAGTATGTCCGAGAGCTAACCTGGACCCAAAATATTGATACAGCTGTAAAGAAGGTGTGACGGCGGCTATATTTCAATAGGAATTTGAGGAGATTTGGAATGTCACCAAAAACGCTATGCTTTCTTGGAAGCTTGACAAAATTTGAATTATTATCTGAAACGTTGATTAATTTCTACAGATGTCTGTTAGAGAGTTTATTGACGAGTTTCATCTTGGCCTGATATGGAAGCATCAATGCCATTGTACGGAAAAGCCTGTAATAAGTACTAAATATGGCCCAGTCCGTCATTGGTGAACCTCACCCACCATTGAATACAGGAAAGTATTCGGCACCAGTTCTCACTATTTAGTTTGACCAGTCAGCTCCTCAGAAAATATTTCCAAAATATTACCCCGTCCACCTCCCACCCCTCTTGTGCATCAATCAAAGTATCTTCTCGGTGAATAAACCCTGAACTATCATGGGAACATTTCCATTACAAGACCTACACGATTTTGTATAACTGTCCGTGAGTAACGTCTCGTGGGAAATCGTAATTGACAATGTTTTCAGCACTCTTGGGGATGCCTGCCTCAAGTGACATTCATCTATTTTGTCTAGTCAAACCAATCTCCCATTCATTACTATTCCAGCCAATTAACTTCTGAAAATATATACTCATGATGGCAAATCGACTTTATTGCATATGACATGACTTAAGGTAGACCTAATGCATAATCTATATTCTGTGTGCTGTCTGTCCCTTCATCTTTGTGATGTTGCTGCATGCAAATTTTCCTTGGTACTGAATCCGTACCTCACTCAACTTATGATAATAAGAATAAACTCAATTTGACTTGGAAAAATTAATGTTTTTTTATTGCATTTCAGTATGTTCATTATATCAAAAAATAGATGTTTGACTTTAAATAAAATGTTGTTTGGAATATTAATGATCTGACACATTTGATTTAGTCAAAGCCCAAAGCATCATTGAGGATCCCTGGCACATATCTCCCAATCTCTTTGACCTATAATCATCGGGAAGGAGGCACTGGAGCTTGAGGACTATGACTGCTAGACTGGGTAATAGGCTTCTTCCATTAGGTTACAAAACCAATGAATGCCCTGCCACAACCGACCTCTCATCACAGGACAGTGAGCTCTCTACTGTTAGTTGTTTTTTTAATGTGCTGCACACTGCATGCATTGTGAGTTATATTTTATGCACTTATTTTTGACAATATTTAGTTTTACGTGCTTTGTGCGATCAATGATCTGTGGTTGGAGCAAGTTGCAGAGGAATGTTGTTTCGTTTGGTTAAAGAAGTGGAGCTAAGACAATCCTACCTGTGAAGAAATTCCCTCTGCATTACTGTTTAATCTGATATCAAGTCGTCTGACCCCTCGGGCTTTGGAAAACTCAGTGTTAACAATCAGCAGGAGAAACACCAGGACGACAAGAGTTTTTTGGAAGGCAATTATCTGGAGGAAGAAATCTCACTTTTGATAGCTCTGGTAAAGAGAAAAGAAGGACATTGAAAGCTTATGGATATTGGAAGACCTAAATAGAGTCGAAGTAGAGAGGATGTACTTTGTGGTGGGGGAGTTTGGGACCAGACGGTACAGCCTTGGAGTAGAAGTATGTCCCTTTACAACAGGAATGAGGAGGAATTTCTTGAGCCAGAAGGTGGTGAATCTGTGGAATTGCTTGCCACAGACAGCTGTTAAGCTATGTAATTGGGGATGGGTAAAGCGGAGGTTGATAGATTATTCATTAATATGTTTGTGATAGGTTCCGCAGCAGGGGAAGCAAATGGGGTTGAGAGGGATAATAAATCATCCAAAATGGAATGATGGGCAGACCCGTTGGTTCTAAATGGCCTAATTCTGCTCCTATGACTTTTGGAAACTACAAATTGAGAGGGAGGATATTTCAGAAAACTGAGAATACAGGTAAAATGAATACAGACATACTACTATATGACAAGAATGACTTATCTTTGGATAGCTGGGACAGTAAATCAGATCAGTTTTAAAGGCAATACTGTATTTTTCTAGTTTAAGTTGTGTGTGTTCAACAATGGGCTATAGTATATCTGTGCTGAATTCGGTTCCCACATATTGTTTTGTACAATCAGACACTGTCACTGAAGGTAATAGATTATCTGCAGAAGTACAGACTCTGGTAGCCTTGAAGACAACTTTAGGACACCTTTCAATTGTAGATAGAATAATATTAAATTTACTATTCTCTTCTTTAATCACAGAGAGTATGAATTTAGATTCCATTCAGTATGAGCTGCAAGTTCCTGTACTGCTGCCTTTGCTGAGCTGATTGTTTTCCATTTCCCTAAAGTTGTTTCTATGCTGAGTTCTTAACAGTGTCAAGAGTGACAAGGTGGTGTGATTATTTCCTTGAGGCTATAGCGTGGGTTTGAGGTCCAATCGAGTGAACAGTTCAAATTCTAGGATGCTATTTCAATGCCATCCTGAATGAATCCAGGCAGATATGTTAAAGCCTTTTGAGTGATTTCCATATACCTTGGAAAAGATGGGCAAGTTCTCCCTGGTTTTGAGTCATTTTCCTTTCTATCAGGGCATAACATTGCTGCATGTGTGAGGTTGGTTGCTGTGTTTCCAATTTATCAGAAACTCTACTTCTAAAATACCTCAATGACAGAGAAATGGTTCAGGACAGCCCAAGCAGAGCATAGTACATTCAGTGACCACTTTATTAGGAACACCCGTACATCCCATTACACTTGTTAGTGCCGATATCTCATCATCCAATATTGTCGATGAAACTTAATGCATAAAAGCATGCAAGAATGGTCAAGAGATTCATTTGTTGTTGAGACCAAACATCACCATAGGAGAGAAATGAGATCTTAGTGACATTGACCATGGATTGATCATTTGTACCAGGCAAGGTGGATTGAGAATATCAGAGCCTTCAGCGACTTTCATGTACAAGAGTTTAAAGCGTTTAAAGATAAGTCATTTGATCATTGGCAGTTCTATCAGTGAAAACGTTTGTTTCTGTGATATGTCAGACTGTTTAAGCTGACAGAAAGGTGCTATTAAGTTACCACATGTTAAATCAATGGTGTGCAGAAGAACATCTCATGAACATGGAAAGACGAAACTAATTTAACGTCATTGCTGCTTGTGTGGTTTAAGATCCAAAATGTCTAATGATATTGTGAGAGATTTAAAATACTAAATGGAATCTTTACCTTGAGTTTAGAAATAGCAAATTGTAAATCGCAAAGGATTTAACCAACAGCTACAAGGTAACTGTCAAATGGGTCAGTTTGCTATGAAAATAATTTGAGAACTAAGGAGAACATAGAACAATGAAGAGTACAGCACAACAGCAGGCCATTAGGGCCACAATGTTGTGATGAACTAGCTATAAAGCAAATCAAAAACACCCAAACACTAATCCTTCCCCTATACCATGTCCATACCCTCCATCTTCCTGCAATCCTCTCTCAGATCACCCCTCAGCCTTTGGAGCTCCAGTGGAAACAACATTTTATTACGCCTTCTGTGATAGCACACTCCCTCTAAATGAAGCAGCATCCTGGTAAACATATTCTTCACCCTCTCCAAAGCCTCCACATGCTTCCAAGTGTGGGGCGACCAGTACTGTATGCAGTCATCCAGATGTGGCCCAACGAGAGTCTTACAAAGTAGGAACATGACTATTGAGCTAAATGCTTCGAATAATAAATGCAAGCATGTTGTAAGCCTATTTCTAAACAACATACCAACTTGTGTAGCTACTTACAACTAGCAATGAACTAGGATGCCATGATCTCTCTGCTCAGCAACACCAAAGGACCTTGCCCATAACAGTGTTCTGTCTTGCGTTTGCCTTACTGAGGTGCAATTTGTCTCATTTATCTGGGTCAAATTCCATTTGCCATTTCCCAGCCTATATCTGCAATTGATCTACATTTTGCTGTATTTATTGCCAGTTCTCCACACTATCCACAGCTCCATCAATTGTTTCTTCATCTGCCAATTTACCAATGAAGCCATCTACATTTAATGCTTGACAATAATTATTTCAGAAAGACTCAGAAAAATCAGATATACCTGTAACAAAGAAATGGAAGTTGCTTTCTTTGAGCTGGTGTATCAGATTTAGGTGGTTGTCCCCTATATATTGAGATTCAGGGAGGGGAGGAACCTGAAGTGGAGTATTTTGCAATGGCGCAAATAGTTTCTATTTGGATAGACATGTTTGTGAAGAGTAATCAATGCACTGTGACTATGAACAATCAGTTCATATCTGAGTGTATTCAAATGGGGATTTTATATCCTCACTGTGCCTGAAGATGAAATCCACATATTTACAAATCAAAGGAGAAGTAAGAAGTAAGAAGTAATGTTTTCTTTTCTTCTTGACCAGCCTTTGTACACCAGAGTTTCTGCACACTACCATCACTTCCGTGTCTCATGGGAACGTAACTGTTGCAGAACTTCACTCAAGTATTCCCTGAACATTTGCCACACTACCGTACTTTTCCTTGAGAGCATTTGTTTCCAAATTCCTGCCTGATAGCCTCATAATTCCCCTTATTCCAATTAAATTCTTTTCTAACTTGTCTGCTCCGAATATCTCTCCAATGATATTGTAAAGGAGATAGGATTATATTCACTATCTCCAAAATGCTCTCCCACTGAGAGATCTGACACCTGACCAAGTTCATTTCCCAATACCAAATCAAGTGCAGCCTCTCCTTTTGTAGGCTTAACTACGTATTGTGTCATGAAGCCTTCCAGAACACACCTAACAAACTCCACCTCATAAAAACCCTTGCTCTAGAGAGATGCTAATCTATATTTGGCAAATTAAAATTTCCCATCATGACAACTCTGTTATTCTTACACCTTTCCGGAATCTCTTTCCCTATCTGCTCCTCGATATTGCTGGTAATATAGGCTCTCCCCTTTTCTGTTCACTGTTTTGGGGGATTTTCACTGATTTTGAAGGGCCGTGCCTCACACAGCCAGACTGCTGCAATACAATACTCTCCTCTGAGGTATGAGCAGAATGGTGGGTAAATATTCGATGGAGCAGAAACAAGTGGGGTCAGCAAAAAGGAGGCTCTAGATGTGATGGAGGCTCGAGTTGATGGGGAGTAGAAAGAGGGAACCAGAGCAGGAGGATGAGGCTACAAATGAAAGTTCAGCAACATCTGGAAACTGATTGACTGAAAAAAAAGAGGTTTATGCTTGCAAAATGCTGGCGGGTCTCAGTAGCCCCAGCAGCATCTATGCAGAGGAATAAACCGTGAATATTATGGGCCCAAACACTTCATCCTACCTAGACTGTTTATTTCTCTGCTGAGATGCTGCCTGACTTGCTGAGCTCCTGCAGTACTTTGTGTGTTACTTTGCAGTTTATTCTCAGCATCTGCCGAACCTCGAGTTTCATATCTGCAGTGGGACTTTGACAGTTGTCATACAGAATGCCTGTTGACATTGAGTAATAAAGAGGAGAAAATCTGCAGTTATTGAAATCCAAGAACACACAAAATGCTAGAGAAACTCTGCAGGCCAGGCAGCATCTGTGGATAAAGTACAGTTTACATTTTGGGCCAAGATTCTTCAGTAGGACTGGGGAACAAACAATGAGGAGTAAATTTAAAGGTGGGGGAGGGGGAGAGAAACACAAAGTGATAACTGGAACTGGGAGAGGGAGAGATGAAGTAAGGAGCTGGGAAGTTCATTGGTAAAAGACCTACAGGGCTGGGGAAGGGCAAGTCTGATAGGAGAGAACAGAAGTCCGTGGAAGAAAGAAAAGTGGGGTTGGGAGAAACACCCGAGGGAGGTGATGGGCAGGCGACAAGAGGGAAAAGTGGATGGGGATTGATGAGGGAGGGGAGGCATGACCGGAAGATCAAGAAATCGATGTTCATGCCATCAGATTGGAGGCTGACCAGCAAGAATACAAGGTGTTGTTCCTCCTACCTGAGTGTGGCCTCATCGCGACAATATAGGAGGCGATGGATTGACATTTCCACTGACTATATTGTTTCTGGAAGCTTGCTGTGTTGAAGTAGATGCTGAGATTTCTGCGTAAAAAACATTAAAAAAAAAAAAAAAACATTGACTGCTTTTGGGACATGTGCTGTTGAACCAGCAGTTGTCCCCTCAAACTAATCCAGTATATTAACAACAACATGTCCCCTCCCTTTTCCAAAATATAATTCAACCACTCTAATACCATATATCCCATATGTTTACACAAATGGGAAATCAGTAATATTGGTCTATAACTAGGAGGATCCAACAGGGGTTTACCAGGATCCTGAATAGACACTACAATTGCAATTTTCCATGAGGAAGGAAGATGGCCTGAATGCCAAATAGGATTCAAAAATGTAATATTATCTCCAAAGAGCTCGGGCCATACGTTTAAACATGCAATAACATATATCATCCTTTCCTGGAGCCGTCAGCCCTGTATTAATAATCATTTTCCTAAATTCACACAAATAAAACTCTACATCACTGTCATTGCTACAGCAGGTTTCCAACACGTCTGGGTATTCACTTAACAGCTTATCCCTACATTGTTTAGTCTCTTCATTATTTTGATTATGAGTTACAGCAAATGACCAAGCCAGTAACTAAACCCTCTCAGTTTCAGTCACAATTGTATCACCTTCTTTAATCAATACTGGGAACCCTATGAATCCCTCACCCCCATTTTCTTAATCATTCCCCTAACACCTCCAAGTTTAATAGTCCTTCGAATTCTAGCACAATATGACCTCTAGTAAATATTTTTCACAACCTTCATTACTTTCCTCACCACGGCCTGTGACCTGTTACACTTAATAAGATCACGCGGACAGTGATACTTCTTAACTTTCCAAAATGCCACATTTTTCTCAATAATTGCCTCGGCACACTCCTCCGTCCACCATGGTACAGCTTTTCTCCTATTAATGCACTTTTTAATATGAGTCTCTTCCAGCAAATTTGAGGAATAACGTGACAACCTTTCTTTGCAGAAATCGACATCATGCTCTCCATTCCATCCACACAGATGTTCCATTCATCACATAAAACATTAAAACTTCTCCAATTTGCTTTACCGAAATTCCACCTCCTCAAAGTGGCATCTTGGTCTAAACCCAGGCTTATAAATAGAGGAAAATGATCACTCCCCAATGTTTCATCTCCCATGACATACCACTCACTCACTGCAGCATGAATGTTTGAAACCAAAGTTAAATTTACAGCAATTTCAGAACTATTATGAACATTAAATCTCATAACTCTCCCACCAGTTAGACACAGTGAAATATCTAAAACTCTTCTGCAATCAAACCAGCACCATCATTCTGAGAACAAGCCCACAGTGAAGTCTATGCATTAAAATCCCCAACCATACAACCCTTAGTGAGCTGGAGCTACATATACTCTCCAAGACATCAATCGAAAGCTTTCCACCATGGTTATAATAATATACCTCTTTAATGTCGCTCCCTGTTGAATCAAATACTTCTACAAGTGTCTCATACATTTCATTCACATCCACAACTGTATGCCTTCTCCCTTTCTGTATAAAATTTGCAATAGCACCTTCTCTACCAAATAATCTATCACGCGTAATTACAATATAATCCTGGAAGGAAGAATTTAAATGTGGGAAACTAGGTTTCCTGAATACATACAACGTCAGATAGATTTGATAATTCTGAAATAAACTTGGAGTCTTGACCTTGAAAAATTCTGGCTTCCGGAAATATGCGTATTCTCCCTTCATATACAGTCTGGAGAAATGTAGCGGGACGTTTATGATTGGTGAAACAGATTTAAACTAAGTGTAGTTAATATTGCCACGGTGTCTGAAGATTTAGTTCAATTGATAAATGTTAGCGGACGGTCATTGTGTAAACTCACGTCAGTTTACCAGCGGATGGCCCTTCAGAAAGTGGAGCTTTAACAAATACAGTGTGAACAAACCGTGAGTGTTCAGCTCTCGTGTTGGAATGGGGTTAAGAGAAGTAACCAAAATGGGACAAAACTCAAAGAACCGCATTCTCCACGGTAATTAAAACAGAAGCAACAATTAGTGTCTTCTTCAGAGAAACCTGATGACCGAGAGGAAATGACAGGGAAGGGGTGCGTCACGATTCCGTGCCTGTGCAGAACGCAGGAATGCAACAGAGAAATCGGGATTCTGCTGAATAGTGGACAGCAATTTCTGAGTAACGGAGATAAGATTCTGAATGAGCGCATCATAAAGCAATTTTCAAACTTACCTCAAGTCCATGTCGCAATATTCTTTTAATGAAACCGTGAGTGGCTCTTAAAAGATCCTTTGATTTTCCCGTTTGTTTTGTCAGTAAACTTGTCTTCAGTTGGAGCTGGTGTACTTGGTCACCGCCATTGTCCCTTCGGACACGGCGTGTTTAGCCAGCTCCCCGGGCAGCAGCAGGCGCACGGCTGGATCTCCCGGGAGCTGATGGTGGACCGCTTGTTGTAGTCGGCCAGGCGGTAAGCCCCACCCGCGATGCGCTCGAAGATATCGTTCACGAATGAATTCATGATGCTCATGGCCTTGGAGGAGATGCCGGTGTCGGGGTGAACCTGCTTCATCACTTTGTAACTCTCCTTCCTCGACCTCTTGCGCTTCTTGCCAGACTTGCTCGCCGGTTTGGACGGAGCTTTCTTGGCGCCCTTCTTGGGAGCGGGTTTCGGTGGATCAGGCACTTCCCCGTCGGTTTCAAACACAATAATAATCAGAAACTGTTCGGAGCCCGGACTAAATGGGCAGCGCACAAAATGGTATGTTAATTAGAATGGCGACGCTGAGCATTCCGATTGGCTGCTTGGAGAAAGGAATCACCAAGCGGAACGCTGGGGGATGGGAAGCGGCACCAATGTGTGACGGTTCGCGCTGCGTTTAATACAGGAGGAAGGACAGAGGGCAGAGACAGGCGGGGGTGCGGGCTGCAATTGAAAAGGGAAACGCAAATTTAAAAGCAGTACGAAAATAAAATTAGATGAAATATTGTTAAATTAAACACGAAGACGTTCAGTTCATGACACAGGGCAGCAGGAGAGCGAAGGAGAGATTTGGACATTTCAAAGTAAAGTTCAAATCGAGTTTATTTATGCACACAGGTGAAAGGAACAACGGATTTGTAGCAGCATCACAGACACATTTCATCTGACACAACATTGACAAGAAACACTGGAATTAAATATAAATTATACCAACATATTCAAATAGACAGAGGACTATCAGAACAAAATCAAAATAACAAAGAGATTATGCGGGCAGTCGGAGAATCACCCCTTTTGTGTTTCTTCATCTCGTCACTCTCGATTCAGTGTCACGCTACGCTGCCACATTGATCCGGCACATGCCTTCATCCACCAGGTCCAACACTTGCCTTTGTTGGATCTTACTCCCCCTTACACTAGTCTTCGAGTTTGTGGGTGTGTGGCCAGGGTTAGAAAGGGTGGGTGCCACTTCTTAGGATTGGGTTTGAGGGTAGGGCTTGTGGATGTATATGTGAGGCTGGAAGAGATAAAGCTGTGGAGTTTAGTATGGTGAGATATGTGGGACTATGGTGGATAGGGTAGTGTAGTGGAGCCAATTTAATCTAGCCGATGCCTTTCATTAACGTGGCCTGACTCCCATTTGGCTTAAAGAACCGGGTGTGCAAAGGGACACATCATCAGTACTGCAACCTGGAGTCATTGGGGGTTTCGGGTCGTTAATCATGAGACTCTCTTGCCCAGGTGACCGAGCCAGGGTTGATCAGACCCAGCTTGTGTTTATCCCATGGACCAAGATAATGTGAAGCACTGTAATTCTGCATGTTGTGGGTATTTTCGAACTTGTTACTTGGCTGTATTTTGACCAATTGGAGAGTACAATGTTCTGAGGCCTTGATATCAGGCTTTACCTCCTCGTAAGGTTCCACTTTCCTGCTTTAAATTTACATCTGTCTTTATTTTGCATCTGTGTGCCTGGGATAGCATGGGTTAATGATTGAGGTTTGCAGATTTGTCCATAATTCCAAAATACAAAAATCTCTGAAATCCAGAACTTTTTCTGCTGACATGACGTCACAAATGGAGAATTTTACCAGGATTAAATGGCTTGTCATATGAAAAGCGTTTCATAGCTCTGGGCCTCTCTTCCCCGTGACGTTGGAGAAAGAAGAGTTACCGAATTGAAACCTATCAAATAGTGGAAGGGCTTGATTGAGTAGATGTGGAGAGGATTTTTCCTGTGGTGGGAGTGTCTAAAGCCAGACCACACAGCTTCAAAATAGAATATCCTTTCAGAATGGAGAGGAGGAGGAATTCCTTCAGCCAGAGAGTGGTGAATCGGTGGAATTTTTGCCACAGGCAGCAGGAGAGGCCAAATCACTGGGTATAGGCAGAGATTCATAGATTCTTTAGTGGTCAGGGCATAAAGGGATACAAGGGCAGATAAGAGGTAAGAGGATAAATTGATCAGTGATGATGAAATGGCAGAGCGGGCTCGATGGCCTAAATGGCTGAATTCTGCTCCTATATCTTGTGGTCTTATGGACTGAGTGACGAAAACTCTCCCAGAGACTGGTGATCTCAGCTTTGACACAACCCAGCACCTGAGGCTCCAGATAACTTATACAGCAAATACAAAAGTTCTTCATTTTCTGATTAAAGAGATATCATTCCATTTCCATCCTGAATGCATGTCACCTCATTCTGATGTGAATGAGTAATGATGCTTTGGGCTGAGAACCTTCACCCTGAGATCTGATGGAAGGGTCTTGGCCCGAAGTGTCAACTGTTTACTCTTTGTCATACAGGCTGCCTGTACTGATGAGTTCCACAAGCATCTTGTGTTGCTTTGGATTTCCAGCATCAGCAGATTCTCTCGTGTTTGCGATTTACACCTCATTCTGAGGGTATTTTCCTCAATTATGGAACTCTCATTCAGGGGAAAGATCCTCTTTGCCTACTGTCTGTCACATCCTGAAAGAATCTAACAGATTTCCTCGTTTTCTCATTAACTGCAAGGAATACAGACCCAGCCCACTCACTGTCCTCTCACATAACCAACCCTCCATCCCTGGAACCAGCCCAGTCGGTGCGGGGAACAGTCACTCCACTCCCTCTATTGAAGGGATATCCTTCCTGAGGAAGTGTGACCAAACACGGACCCTGCATTCAAGGTGTGCTCTCACCAGGACCCTACAGAACCCACTGAGATATCTGTACCCCTCTTCTCCACTCCTCCTGGATCACAGGACAAAATACTGTTTGCCCCTCTCATTACTTGTTGTATCTGCATGTTAACTCAAGTGATTTGTTTACAATGACACCCAGGTCCCTTTGAACATCCCCATGTGGAAATGACTCTTACAGTTTGATCCTGGGAATAGGTGATCTCACTTTTCCCCACATTCTATTCCATCCGCCTCATCCTCAACCATTCACTCTCCTCTCTACTTCCCCCAAACCTTCTCACTACTGACACTGTCCGTCCCGCTCTGCCAGAGCAACAGACGTTGTCGCTGAGTTGTGCAGCACAGAAACAGTCCCTTCAGCCCAACATATCCATGCTGCCAAAGTGGACAAACAAAACCATTCTCAGTTACCTACATTTGGCCCATGTCCCTGTGAAACTTCCCTCTCCACAGTGCAAGAGATATTGCAATGGTGCCGACCTATGCCATCACTGTAGGTAGTTTGTTCCATGTAAATAGCGCCTTCTGTGTACAAAACCTGCTCCTCATGGTCCCATTTAAATCTTCCCTCTCTCACTTTATACCTGGAATCTCTAGCGTCCAACTCCATGACCCTGGAGATAACAGATTCACTACTGAACATATCAATGTCTGCCATTATTTTATCAACCTCTCTAATGTCACATACACTCTGATGAGGAATTTCCAGCCTATCCAGCCTCCTGTTAAATCCCTTTTGCACACTCTCCAGTTTAATGTCACCCTCTAATCACAGGGCAACTATAAATGTACGTCATGCTCCAAGAGTCGTTTCCCCAAGGTTGGTAGAGCTGTAATGTGACGTCACGGCCGAGTGACCAATACTCTCCCGATGAATGCTGGTGTGGCAAACAGCTTCTTCACCGTCCTGCCTACCTGTGTTTACGCTTTGAAGGAATTCGATATCTGCACCCCGATATCTCTGTTTTACAGCACTCCCAGGGACCGACCATTCCCCACGGCAGTTCTGCCCTGGTTCGTGAATGACAATGGAACATCTCTTGTTCTTGTTTGCAGGCTCGAAGGGCAGAATGGACTACTCCTGCACCTATTTTCCATGTTTCTATCTCACATTCCTCAAATCACTGAGCTCATTGATCACCGTCCTGTTGTATTGCTAGTTACATTTTTTCACACTTTAAAGGGATCTGCATATTTGCTGAGCCGGGCATTGACATTGTCAGCCGAGTCTTTAATGATTGAACTGCAGCAGCAGACCTGACTCAGGTCCCAGGCTTTTCCTTGCAGCGATACACGCACAGTGCTGGGAGAACTCAGCAGGCCAGGCAGCATCTGTGAGAAACAGTAAATAGCCGACGTTTCAGGCCGAGACCCCCCAGAATCTGAACAATGTTTGGTTTTCCTTCGATCCTTTCCCAAGTTACTGGATAACATAACCCATCCTCCAATCCTCTGCCACCACTCCTGCCCAAGAAACACACAGAGAGACAGAGCGGGGAGGTGAGGGGACAGAGTCAGAGTGACGGACAGAGCCGAGAGCGGCCTCTCATCGTCCAGCTCCGCCTTCACTTTACTAGGCCCGGCAATTTCCAATGGTTTATCCGAAACACAGAGCTCCAGAGAGGGGAAAGAAAACTCCCTCACATACCACGTGCATAGTGAAAGATTCCTAGGAATTTACTGGCTGTCGGACTTCGCAATCAGAATACAGTGTGATTGGCGCAGGATTAATTTCAAATCGCCCGCCAATTTCACAGCACCCAGCAACGGTGCTTGATTACTTTTTCATGTTATTTACCATTAATTGTATCATGGATTAATCTGTTTCAAAAGTAACTAAGCCAAATATATCGATAAAAATAATTAAAAGGTTGTGGACACGGCTCCCTCTGTGAGGTGTTGGGTGGCTCTTAGAAGAGTCTTTGTGTTGTTCTCCGCCTTCACTTTACTTGGCCCGGCAATTTCCTATCCGCAGCACAGCGCTCGAGCGGAAAAAAAAACCTCCCTCACACAACACGTACACACTGAAGGTTTTCTGGAGATTTGCTGATTCTCATGCTTTAAATTATAGGAAGTGCTTTTCCACTCCGCAAATACCGAGAAACTCGGTCTGTCGCTCCCCGGCCCCGTGACCATTGCGAGCGCCCTCACACACAGCAGTTGGTGGGCGAGGGTGCCGTCACTTCCAGTGATAAGAGCGTTAATTCATCAGAACAATTGTTCCTCTGGGTCGCGAGGGAAATGAAAGTCCGGTCACATAGAGGAACAGGATAAGACTGATATTAGGATATATAGACCACGCATCTGGCGGCTTCTAAACCCCAGGTAAAGTGGTGGCTGAGGAGCTGGTGTGAGATGGTTGATGCACCATCAATAACTCACTCTGAGACGTAAGGCGAGATATCGGCTTTAATTGACTGAAGAAGGAACCAGCAGCGAGTGACCATCATACTACATCCTGGAGAATGAGGGAGAGGATCAGACCTCGATCGCCTTTATACAGGGGCCTGTGGGAGGAGCGTGTCCAGACAGGCACATAGTTCACCACATTCACTTTGTTTAAACGTGTCCCCATGTGGCGAAGTTTCTTACAGGTCAAGTCTATCAGGTGGTCGAATCTGTCGCTGCCATCTCCGTAGCACCGGCTGTGATTGCACCGATGCCGGCGATATTGGTGATTGCACAGGAGACGGAGGTTGTGCTGGTTCCAGCTCATGCATGTGCGAGGCACCTGGTATATAGGTGTCATGAGGAGTCTATGTAGGGCCTGGTGAGCGCGGTGTCACCTCGGGTACAGGGTTCATAGTTACCGGAGAGTGTTCAGGGTAGTGGTCTGCTGCACCTGCGGGCGCCAGGTCGCGGATGGAGACCTTGTCCTCCCGCCCATCAGGTAAGACCACGTAGGCAAACTGGGGGTTCGCATGCAGAAGGTGAACCCTCTCGACCAGCGGGGAGTATTTATTCTTCCTCACATGTTTCCGGAGCAGCACTGGCCCCGGGGACGTCAGCCAAAGTGGTAGAGTGGTCCCAGTGACAGACTTCCTGGGAAAAGAGAATAGGAGTTCGTGAGGGGGTTGCACCATCCGACCACCTGGGCCCTCCAAAGGCTTGTGCTTGGCTCAATGATCCTCTCCCTGAGCAGCCGCTGCACCTCTGACTGAATGAAGGCTCTGTCCCGCGCACTGTACCGCCTGCTTTTAGTCGCCACACGTTTACAGTCGGGTTCAGGTTGGCGAACCGCGGCGGGGGAGGGACCTTGAGAGTTGAGAGACTGCAAGTGGTGTCGGTAGGGCAGTTGTTGTGCTGGATGGGATGTGTGTGCCGCTGTGTGTGTGTGGTCAGCAGTGATGAAGTTCCACAGAACTGAGTATTCCAGACAGTGAGTGGTGGGAGGGGCCTGTCATATACCACAGTCACACTTTCGAGATGGCTCTGGAAGTCAAGCCCCAATAGTACAGGTGCGCACAGATTAGGCATGACCAGTAGCGCAAAGTTCCAATATGCTGTGCCTTGGACCACCAATGTCGCTACACAACCCGCCCGGATGTCTGTGGAATGCGACCCAGAAGCCAAATGGATCTTCTGACTTACTGGCCGTGTTGTGAGACCGCAGCGTTGCATTGTGTCCGGGTGAATAAAACTCTTAGTGCTGCTCGTGTCAAACAGGCATCTAGTCCTGTGCCCCTCCACCCGGATGTCCATCATTGACCTTGCAAGCTGGTGTGGGGCGCTTTGGTCGAGGGTCACAGTGGCCAGAGACGAGCCGTCGGGGTACCCGGTAAGCATCGGAGGGTCGGGGGCGGGGAATGCTGACGCCGACAAAGATGGCCGCCCACATCCGGGGTACCCGGTAAGCATCCGAGGGTCGGGGGCGGGGCATGCTGTCGCCGACAAAGATGGCCGCCCACATCCGTGGTACCCGGTAAGCATCGGAGGGTCGGGGGTGGGGCAAGCTGACGCGGACAAAGATGGCCGCCAACATCCGGGCATGCAAGATGGCGGCCCCCACGTCTCACTGGCAGCGCTGCACTCCGCTCGCAGTTTAGACTTACAGACCTCGGCGAAATGGCCCCGCTTTCCGCAGCTGGAGCAGGTCGCTTCTCGCGCTGGACAGTGTTTTCGGGGGTGCATTTTGAGGCCGCAGAAATAACAAAGCACATGCTTCTGACGGGCCACCGCCATGGTCGGGTACGGGGAGCTGGTGGAATCGCACTGGCAGCGTCGATTTCGCTCGCGGGAGCCGGTGGTGGCGGGGTCGGATGCGTCCACGGAACCGGCGGGGAATCGCGCGACTGGACAGCGTCGGCGTAGTGCAGCGCATCTTCCAGAGCGTTGGCCGTCTCGATCGAGCGTAAGGTAAGATCGGAGTGTTCCAGCAGTCGCTGGTGCACGTACACTGACCTCAGTCCCGTCACAAAGGCGTCTCGCACTAGCAGCTCCGCATGTTGTTCTGCCGCGAGCGTCTTGCAGTCACAAGCTCGGACGAGTGTCTGTAGTGCTCGGAGAAACTCCGCGCTCGATTCTCCAGGCCGCTGTCGCCGGGTAGCTAAACGATGTCTTGCGTAGACGGTGTTCACATGCCGCACGTACTGTCTGTTGAGGGCGTCCAGTGCCCCTTCGTAGGTCGGCAGGTCCCGGATAATGGAATAAACTTTTGGAGTGACCCTCGAGAGGAGAATTCTGTACATAACGGCAGGGTCAGTCGCACGAAGCTCCGCCAAGTCTGATTGGAAGCATGCAAGCCAGTGTTCAAAAGCGAGAGCTGCGTCAGGGTCTTGAGGGTCCAAATCCAACCTTTCCGGACGTAAAACGGTTTCCATGTTTTAAAACTTTCAGTCAATGTAATTGATGCAACCATCAATAACTCACACCGTGACGCAAGGCGATATATCGGCTTTTATTGACTGAAGAAGGAACCAGCAGTGAGTGACCATCATATTACATCCTGGAGAATGAGGCAGAGGTTTAGACCTGAATCACCTTTATACAGGGGCCTGTGGGAGGTGCCACAGGAGCAGTCAGAAGGGGGCTTGTCCAGACAGGCACATAGTTCACCACAGAGACCCAGCAGGCTCAACTTTTTGATACTTGACTTTGTCGAAGGCCTTAACAACATCTGACTCAACAACCACTCAGCTATCTGCAAAGGCGTTTTTGTTTATATGTCCCTGCAACTCTATTTTATTTCACCACTCTGCCTTTTTAATGGCAAACCTTACCGATGGTATATTAGTTCCAATAAAGTTCGGTGTAAAGTGAGAGGGTTGCTCATCGGAGAGCAAATGAAGGCTCTGCGCAAGATGGAGCCAGCGAGGCGCTGTATCCAGGCAGGAGTCTGAGATGCCCCCCAGTGTTTGCTCGGCAGAAGACAATCTCTTTGTGAACAATTGTAGATTACCGTGTATTCAAAGTGCCCAGGGACTTCAAGCTGCATGAATGTGTGTGTGTGTGTGTGTGTGTGTGTGTGTGTGTGTGTGTGTGTGTGTGTGTGTGTGTGTGTGTGTGTGTGTGTGTGTTTGTTTGTGTGTGTGTGTGTGTGTGTGTGTGTGTGTGTGTGTGTGTGTGTGTGTGTTTGTTTGTGTGTGTGTGTGTGTGTGTGTGTGTGTGTGTGTGTGTGTGTGTGTGTGTGTGTGTGTGCGCGCGCGCGTGTACATAATGTGTTTTCTTGATATCCTACATATGCTTGCTATCTTTCCATTCTATACATATTGTCTGTGCTTTGTGCCACGTGGGACTGTTGGCATTGCAATTAACAGCAGATCCTGGCTGTATTCATGGGCAGTTCTCTGTGTTGAAATTACAATGAAATTTAAATTGAAATTAATTAAAATGAAATGAAACCGTTCCGTCTGCAGAGTTCGCACATTCAGTGGAAGAAAATCTAGTGACACACATGTCTGAAGATCTCATTCCAACCCTAATGTTAAACTCAAAGTTCTTATTATTTTTGGCCACACCTACACATACAGAAGTTTGCAGAAACGGCTCCCTCTTCGTTCCTATATGCTGGTGTCTATAACATAGGCAAAATAGGTCTGTGCCGAACATGTCCCTAACTTAGACCAAACACGAGGAAAGCTGCAGATGCTGGAAATTCAAGCAACACTCACAAAATGCTGGTGGAACAGCATCTCTAGGGAGAAGCACTGTCGACGTTTCGGGCCGAGACCCTTCATCAGGACTAACTTCCAGGTGAGACATCACTTCACCTGTGAGTCGTCTGGTGTGGTATACTGCGTCGGGTGCTCCCTGTGTGGTCTTCTATATGTCGTTGAGTCCCGGAGCAGACTGGGAGACCGCTTCGCTGAACACCTAACCTCGGTCCGCCAGAGAAAGCAGGATCTCCCTGTGGTCACACATCTTAGTTCCACGTCCCATTCCCACTCTGATATGTCTATCCATGGCCTCCTCTACTGTCCAAATGAATGCAAACTCAGGTTGGAGGAACAAAACCTTATATACAGGCTGGGTAGCCTCCAACCTGATGGCATGAACATTGACCTCTAACTTCCGTTAATGCCCCTTCTCCCCTTCTTACCCCATCCCTGACATATTTAGTTGTTTGCCTGTTCTCTATCTTCCTCTTGTGCCCCCCTGCCCGTTCTTTCTCCCAAGGCCTCCCATCCCATGATCCTTTCCCTTCTCCAGCTCTGTATCACTTTCTCCAATCAGCTTTCCAGCTCTTGGCTTACCCCACCCCCTCCAGTCTTCTCATATCATTTCTCATTTCCCACTCCCCCCACTATTTTCAAATCTCTGACTATCTCGAAACGTCGACAGTGCTTCTCCTTATAGAAGTTGCCTGGCCTGCTGTGTTCCACCAGCTTTCTGTGTCTTTTGTTTACCCATAGACCTCTATTTTTGCAAGCTCCATTCAACCAGACTGGAGTCTCTGAAAAGACCCTATTGTATCCGCCTCCTGGCTGAATCCATGGGCAGTCCTGTGTTATGGAAGTACAATGAAATATAAATTGAAATTATTGAAATAAAATGAAACCGTTCCGTCTGCAGAGTTCGCACCTTCAGTTGAAGAGAATCTAGTGATACATATATCTGAAGTTCTCATTCCAACCCTCATGTTAAACTAAAAGTTATTTTTAATTTTGGCCGCACCTGCACATACATAAGTTTGCAGAAACGGCTCACTCTTCGTTCCTATATACTGGTGACTATAACATAGGCAACATAGAAATATAGAAGAATCTGCAGCACAATTCAGACCCTTAGGCCCGGAAATCTGTGCCGAACATGTCCCTAACTTAGAACGACCTAGGGTTTACCCATAGACCTCTATTTTTACAAGCTCCATGCAGCCAGCCTGGAGTCTCTCAAAAGCCCCTATCGTATCCGCCCCCACCACCGCCGCCGGCAGCCCATTCCACGCACACACCACACAACGTAAAAAAAAACTACCCTGACAACTCCTGTGTACATACTTCGAAGCACCATAAGTCAATGCGCTTTTGTGCCAGTCATTTTAGCCTTGGCGAAAGGGGTCTGACTGTCCACACGATAAATTCCTCTCATTATCTTGTACACATCTGTCTGTTCACCGCTCATTCTCCGTCGCTCCAAGGAGAAAAGATCGAGTTCATTCAACCTCATAAGGAATGCTCCTCCATTCCAGCGACAATCTTGTATTTTGGGGACCGCATACCATCGAGGAATGTGTTTCTCATCCACAGTACCACTTTTCCGTTCCCCCAACAAAGACAACCCTATCGACACAGCTCGTCAGATTTCACCCGCCTCCCTGCAGTGTCACAGAATCATAGGCAGTGCCAGAGACCTGACCGGTGAGACATTCCCCTGCTTGGTCATTTGCACCCCTCTCCTCCCATCCAGAACTATCCAACGTGGGTTATCGGTTATTGAGCTGGTTGGCCACAAGGGTTCTCTGCAATGGTTATAGCTGTTTAACCCCTTTCACCTTCCTGTCTGTCACCCAGATTCCTGTATACTCCACCTTGAGTGTCAGTACCTCTCTATATACCCGCCCTATCACCCGCTCAGCTTCCTGAATGATCCCGAGTTCGTCCAGTTCTAGTTCCAACGCTGTTACGCACAGTGTTAGAAGGTGCAGCTGGATGACTTTCTTACAGGTGAAGTTGTCAGGGACTCTGGCGGTCTCCATGCCCTCCCACAACCCGTAAGGAAAGCAGTCCACTCTCCTGCAGGAATGCTCACTGCTCTTTCTAACTGCAATTATAAACGAAAAAATTAATAAACTGAAAACAAATCTAGCAACAGTTTTATGCCTCTCTCATCCGTACAGCATCAAATTGATCAGCCCTCTACCTTTCACTCGGACACTGATTACTCGAACAATGTCCGCTGCGATTCCCCACTCCTTTACTCCGAGGTATGTCCGCTCTGCTCCTGTTAATTACACGGATATAGAAATTCAAACAATGAATGAAATTCACCCCACACCGTCCCAACACCCAGACGCGGGATCGGGCACAGATTGAAGCTCCCTCCCCCCGGTCCCTTCACACACTCCGGGGGTCAGAAACTGCTTTCCTCTCAGCACCCCCAGCACTCCGCCGTTCCAGTAGTCCTTCATTTTGTGTCTGTGCCGGAGACTGTGCGTGTGTTTGTGTTCAGATGGTGAGCAGGGAAGAGCAGAGAAGTGGGAGAGGTTGACGGGGAGGGAGTAGGGACGTGGTGTTGAGATAGTGGTCACTGGCAGAAAGTGGTGTGGTACCGCAAGACCGGCCTGTCTACACAGAACCGTGAACAGGATCAGAACCGAGAGATCGACATCCGGAAGAGGGGGTTGGGTATTGTAACACCAGACGTCACCTCTCCCCCTTCCTCCCCAGATTTACAGATGAACGGGGGGAGAGGTGTAGAGGAGTGAGAGGGTTGATGGAACCGTGGAGAGTGTAGGGGATTGAACGGGTCAGGTGGACGGGAAGAGGACATGGTGAAGGACGAGATACCGGAGACGGCAAAGAGTGCGGGAGACGGAGAGCTGATGGAATCGGGGTGTGTAAAAATGATTGCGGTGATGGAAATGAAGGTAGGGGAAATCGACATCGGGTGTAGGGTGTGGGGGTGTGCTGATGTAACACCAGACGTCACATCTCCCTCTTCCCCACAATTCCACATTAACACAGAAAGGGAGCGGGGTAGAGGATGGAGTGGGATGACGGAAACGTGGAAGGCTGTAGGGGACGCAGCGTTTCAGAGAGACGGCGAGAGGAGTTGGGGAAGGGGGGATAACAGAGACGGCGTAAGGTGTAGGGGATAAAACAGTAATGGAGACGAGGTGTGTGGAAGGGAAGGTATGAATACAACGGGGGAAGGGTGGTGACGTTGAGGATGTCCTGTCTGACTGTGGCGAGGTTGGTCGACAAGGAACGGGGTTGGCGACGAGGGGAGTCGTAGGGGAGAAAGGGGCTGATGGAGACAGGGTAGGGTACTGGCACTGCTGGTGGTGACAGAGACTGACGGTGTGTAGAAGAGCGAGGGGGTCATGGAGATGGGCAATGGTGATTGGAAGGGACAGAGTGACTGGAACCGAGAGTGGGGAAGAGGGAGGGACTGACAGAGACGGGGGCGGGGTAGAGGAGGAGAAGTAGGAACAACTGACGTGTAGCGGTGCACAGGAGGGGGGAGTCATGGAGTCGGGGAGGATTTTAGTGGAGGGGAACGGTTCTGATGACGGGGGGGGGGAGGAGATGACAGAGACGAAGGGGGTTGCAGTTGAGTAACTACACGAGTTGAAAAGTCACGTTGCATTTGAAAAAGACGTTAAAGAGGGGCACCATGTTCGGCTCTGCTCACCCCCTTCTCTTATGTAACCTCTAATTTCTCGGCCGATGTAAGAATCATCCTTCAGGTGGGTGAACCCTCGAAAGGCAGCTTGTTCCGAATGTGTTTCTAGTAGGGTACTGAAAACCTTTGACACCAACAGGCTGGAGTGGACAAGGTGTCGGCAGAGAGGAAGGCTATCAAAAGGTTCGCTTTCATTTCCCGGGCAAGGATTTAATTTTCAGGCTCTTCTGAGGCCACGTTTGGAGTGTGTTTCCATGTCACTTCCACTTTAAGACTCGGAATGCAAATTTATGCCTATCACAATCCTTGCTGGAATGTCTGATATTAAATGGATTATGCTGAGCACTTAGTGCTCAACCGTAGATGTATTTCTAGCACTGTGGGTTGTGATTGACACTTCGGATGCAGTTACTGCCGTCGTTTATTTTGAGCCTAACTCTGAGTTAATTCCAGACCTGACTCTGCACTTGGCTTGACACCATCCATAAGTCCCTGGCCACAGAAGTTATTGTGACGTCAGGAATTTGTGACGATTTAGTCTCTCATTGAACACGAGTAAATATCTATGGATGTCCGTTGGGGGGCGCTCTGTCCAGTCACATCACCGCCTGGTGTGGAATCGACGACGCCGAGGGTGGCCAGGGACTTCAGATGGATGTAGACTCAGCCGGTCCCGTCAAGGGCAACACCGCTCCCTCCGTCTCGTAGTTGAAACGGTGTTTATCAGGATTGCAAGACGAACTCTTCATGGTCGATTTGCACTCTGTGTATTCGAACTTTCCAGAGTAGACAACATTCGAGGCCACTTTCCCATTAGACAATCTCAACCGAAGCAAAATAGATCCAGTTGGCAAGCCCAAGAGTTTTTTTGGACATATTCCCACTACTCCACTCTCTCCACAGCCCGTGTCGGTCTCTAAACTAATCTCAATATACTGCGATCTCCAAGCAGCCCCAAGTCAGTCTCCAAACTATTCTCACTACACCGATCACTCTCCACGACCCCGCGTCTTTTTTCAGACTAATCTCAGGGGATACATCGGGGCACCGAGATGGGCTGTGGTGGTGGGAAGACAGGAGATAACGGAGACGGTGATGTGTGCAGAGAGGAAATGTGTCAGGAAGAAGGTACAGTATTGCCATGTCATGAGTTTGATACAATTTGGTCTCACATTGTACACGAGCAAATTTCCATGGATGTCCGCTCGGGGGCGCTCTGTCCAGTCGATTGACCGCTTGATGTGGAGTCGTCAACGCCTTGGGTGGCCAGACTCTGCAGAGAGATGTAGAATCAGACAGCCCCCTCAGGGACACTACCGCTCTACCGTCTCGCAGATGAAATTGTGTTTATCACGACAACAAGAGGAACTCTTCCTGGACGATTTGCATTCACTGCATTCGGACTTTCCAGAGATCATCTTGTACACGACATTTCCTATCAAAAGTGTTGAACAATCTGAACAGAAGCAAAATAGATCCAGCAGACAAGCCCGGGATTTCTTTCGAACATTTCCCAGTGCATCGCTCTCAAACTCTCTTCACGGCCCCGTGTCATTCTCCAGACCAATCTCACTACACATTTCGGGGATCCAGCGGGGCACCGAAACGGGTTGTGGCGGTGGGAAGACAGGAGTTGACCAAGACAGTGACGTGTGCCGAGAGGGAGTGTGTCACGAAGCCGGGGCAGCTTGAAAGGGAGGGAATGTGACCTGAACGGGAGTAATGTAAAGGATGCAGTCTGTGACGGAGACAGGAGTAGTGCTGGAGAGCGAAGGGATTATGCATACGGGGGGATTGTGCCCCGCTACCGTGAAGGGCGTGACGGTGTGTCGGTAACGTTGGGCGTTGAGTTCGTGTCCCGTTGAGTGCTGTGTCGGTGTCACGGTGAGAGGGGTGGGTGTCTGTGTTGTAGTGAGGGCTGTGTGGCTCTTTCACTGACTATGTCGGGAGGTCGTTCCCTTAGTTTCGCAATGCAGCGTCATATTCCTGCATCTACCCCGCCCCCTGCGTTTTCCATCCCATGAGTTCAAAACTCTCCCTGAACCTCCTGTAGAGCAGTGAACTTAAATTACCGAACAGTTGAGACCCTTCGGCCCGCAATGTTGTGATATACCAATTAACCTAAATCACATCTGCCGTTACAGGTCCATCTCTATAAATTCCCTGTATATCCACTTGTCTGTCAACGAGCCAGCGAAACGCCTCCATCGATCTGCCTCACCACCGTCTCTGGTAACACAGACCAAGCTTCCATTAGTTTTTGTGTGAATAAAAAACTTGCCGACCTAATCTCCCTTGAAGTTGCCACCCTCACCTCAATGAGAGAAGAAACCAACAATTCCGTCCACTGCTTATGGATTGTGCTCTCTATTCCGGGCAGCATCCGAATAAATCCCTTCTGTATCCTCTCCAAATTCCCCGCACACGTCCTTCAGCGAAGCGTCCAGAAATTAATCAGGAATCTCCGAAACGTCAAACCCAATCCCAACTCCTATCTGCCCCGCCCTTTGGTTTCCCGGCTCTCTCCCCCATCCACAGAGTGTGAACCCCGAATCTCTACATTGAAATCCCTCTCTCCTTCAACACCTCCCATTATTAAAGTGCGGACCCTTCCCTTCCACACTGAGGTTAAACAACGCTTCGGCTCCAACTTAGCAGGTACATCTTTGCCAGAATAAAAAGCCTGGTCGAATCCACATTTGGCAGATCATTCCGGACTCCAATAAAGTTGGTGTCAATTTGGAAACTAATCATGAGGTCAAAAATAACCTTTTCCATAATTACCTTGTATCTCATGGCTTTGTCATCACTTTTTCCCAGGGCTGAAATGTTTGCCACAAGAGGACACAGGTTTAAAGTGCTGGGGAGTAGGTACAGAGGAGATGTCAGGGGTAAGTCTCTTACTCAGAGAGTGGTGAGTGTGTGGAATGGGCTGCCGGCAACGAAGGTGGAGGCGAATTCGATAGGGTCTTTTAATAGCCTTTTGGATAGGTACATGGGGCTTAGAAAAATAGAGGGCTATAGGTAAGCCTGGGTAATTTCTAAGGTGAGGACGTGTTCGGCACAACATTGTGGGCCGAAGGGCCTGCATTGAGCTGTAGGTTTTCCATGCTCCTATGTTTCTATCTTTGATTTCTCTTGCTGATGAACCCGCCTTGCGGATCGGTTGTTGGTCAAATAAGCGCGTTGCACTGATTTATAATGTAGACATTTCCTTGCACCCGAACTCTGATTGGAGGTGCCCCAAGGGGAAATATATATGAGTCTCTGACACCGTTAGTCAGACACTGAGCTAGACTTACCCATACCATCACATCATACACAACCGGAGTCAGACGCTGAGTGAAGCTCCCTCACCAACATTACATCACACAAGTTCCGGGTCAGACAAGGAGTGAAGCTCCCTCCGCGCTGTCCCAGATTTTTGGATAAGGAGTGAAGCTCCCACTCACAGTCGTATAGCGCATTTCTGGAGTCAGAGAGAGACTGAATGTCCCTCGACACTGTCCCGTCACACACTGTTGGGGTCAGACACAGAGTGCGTCTCCCTCCACGCCGTGCTAAAACACACTCCCGGGATGCAACACAGTGTGAAGATCCCTCCACACCGTCCCATTACACACTTTCCGGAGCAGACACAGAATGCAGTTCCCTCCACACCGTCCCATGGCAGACCCCTGTGAGAAAACACGTGATGCTACGTCGACACTGTCCCATCACATACTTTCTGGTACAGACACAGAGTAAATTCCCTGTTCCCCATTCCTTCACACTCTCACCGTTCAGATATTGTTTAGTTCAACTGCCACTCCCCAGCTCAAAACCCGCACAATCGCACCACACACTACTCAAGTCAATAGCAGATCTAAACCCCTCCACTCTCCCCTCTCAGCAATCCCCTGTTATCTCCGCCATTCCAGTTCTCTGGAATTCTGTCCCGGATACTGTGAGTGCGTGTGACAGGATGTGGATTATTCATCGTGCACGTGCTCCCAGTTTTAATCACCGACTCCATATTCCGGGCTGGGATCCGTCCCGCTGCAACGGGATGATAGACTCCCTCATCCGGAAACCACAGTCGGTAGCAACGTTACCGAGTGACAGGTTGTGCTGAGGAAGCAGGGGGTGCTGCAGAAGCGCTCAGAGATCAGAAGAATGGGAATATACGCGGCAGATTGAATACAGTGCCGGGAATCGAATGGGCATATTTTTTTTTTATTTTGAAAAGACATAAAATCGCACAATATTTTCAGAAGGGAGGGATTTTTTTTAACCCAGGCAACCTGTTCATATTCCATATCTTCACAGAATGGTCTGGGTCAATATTCAGCCGGCCCAAAAATCCCCTCATAAAAAGTGATTTCACAAAAGTTTGAACCGCAGATCTATTTAGTATGTATGAATAGCCGATTTGACGTTAATAAATGAGTGATTAATATTTAATTAATTTTTCAGAGATACAAAATACGCTTCAATATTTGCGGGTCAAATTCGATCCGGCGCAGCCTCAATGTGCAAACATCTGTAGCACCTGCAGAAGTATAAACCTTCAGGGTGTTTTCACTGTTGTCAAATGTCAAAACGGGTCAAACATGACCGGCACAGTGTGTAAGGGTTAAAAACAATCTGCGGTGCAGAGGGATTTGGGAGACTTTGTGCAGCTTTCCCAGAAGTTTAACCTGCAGCTTGAGCCGCGGTGAGGAAGCAAATGCGATGACAGCATTCATTTCGAGAGGACTGGGATGTAAAAACATTGACGTCATTCTCAGGTTTAATACGTCACTGTTGAGGTCACATTTGGAGTATTGTGAGCAAGTCTCGATCGCTTATCTCACAGGGGATGTGAGACGTTAGAGAGGGCTTACGGGAATTATAACGGGATTGGGATTCGTATTACTGGAGGATTATTTTACAGGTCTGGGAGACAGAACACCCACACACAGCGATTCAGGAACAGCTTCTTTCCCTGCGCCATCACATCTTTCAATGCATCAGCAAGAACTCGACATTTTTGCGGTGTTTATTAATATTTGTAATTTACATTAATTGCACATCTTTGCACCGTACTGATGCTTCAAAAGAACAAATTTCGGGACTTATAAGATTCAGATAATAATTGAAATAGAGATTCCTGTGGAAAACATCCGATAGGGTGGACAGGACAATTGTCCCGCTGGTCTTCACCAGTCACACTGAGTACAGGAGTCGGGAGGTCACGTTGCCGTGGGACAAGACGTCGGTGAGGCCGCCCTGCTTCAGGAAAAATGCCATTGAACTCGATATATTGTACAGGGAGTTCTACGGGGATATTGCCGAAACTCGGAGCACTGAGTTGTGGTGGGAGGGAAGGAGTGTTGGGACTGTTTTCCCTGGAGCGTAGTTATAACCTTACAGAGTTCCATAAACCCGAGAGGAACACAGACAGAGGGAATGCGCACAGACTTTCACCCAGGGTTGGGTTGTCGAGATCCAGACCGCACAGGATTGAGGTGAGAGTGAGGGGAAAACAGAAAGAGAGAGAGAGAGAGAGAGAGAGAGAGAGAGAGAGAGAGAGAGAGAGAGAGAGAGAGAGAGAGAGAGAGAGAGAGAGAGAGAGAGAGAGAGAGAGAGAGAGAGAGAGAGATCAGGGAGACGGAGGGTTCAGAGTGAACGGGGAGGGGAGATACAGAGTGCCTGGCGGAGGGAAGGGGAGAGAGGTCAGAGGTAGGCAGGCAGAGGGGGCAGAGAAAGTGCGGGCGGAGAAAGGTTGGGGAAATAAGGGGAGGTGAGGGCAGAGAGAAAGGTCGAGGGAGCGGGGAAGAGCGGGACGGGGAGGAATGGCAAGAACGAAGAGGACGATGTCGGTGTCTGGTGGGGAGAATATGGTGGCGACAAGAGGATGAAATGGAGTAGGAGGAAGGGGCAGAGAGGTGTAAGAGGTGGGCAGAGGCTGCAGAGAAAGTGCGGGCGGAGAAAGGTCGGGGAAAGAAGGGGAGGCTAGGGCAGAGAGAAAGGGAGAGGGAGCGGGGAAGAACGGAACGGGGAGGAATGCCGAGATCGAAGAGGACGATGTCGGTGTCTGGTGGGGAGAATATGATGGCGACAAGAGGAGCAGATGCAGTAGGAAGAAGGGGTTGAGAGCGTGAGGAGGGAACTTGAAAGGATTTAGGAGTGAAAGTGAAGGAGAGAGAAGGAGGAGAAAATGGGGGTAGTCACTTGATTCATGTCGACTCCACTGGCTGTTGACAGAGACCCCGGATCTTTTCAGGAATATCCGGTAGCAAAGTTGCCGACTTCTCGCAGATGAAACGGTGATCACGATCGCAAGGGCGATCTCCTACGTACGACTCACAGTCTATGCAGACGGACGTCCCCGGGGACTCATTGTACAGGAGGGCCAAGCTCACATTCCTGTCCAAGAGGGTTAAACAATTTCAACAGAGACAAAACAGTTCCAGCAGAGAACCCGAGCCGAGACCGTCCCCAAGATCATCCCATGAATTCACTCTCTCCTAACAGCCTGTGTCAGTCTCCAAACTCATCCCATTCAACCCCTCTCTCCCCACCGCCCCGTGCCAGTACACAGACAAATACCCAGTTCCAATGTCTCCCGACAGCCCTTTGTTCCCCCATCTAATCCCACCGAACCGCTTCCTCACATCAGTCCTCCGTCAGTCCCCATACGAATCGAACGGGTCCACCCGCTTCCCTCCATTCTGATCTGAGTCCCCGAACAAAGCCCACTATCCCACTGTCTCCCCACAGACCTATGTCTGTCCAGAAATGAATCCCACTGTTGCTCTCTGTGCCGGAGCCAGATTAATCCCGTTGCCCCTCCCTCTACCAAGTGCTTCCTGTCTGTCTCCTAACATATCCCACTACACCGCGCTCTCCCCTCAGCCTCTAGTCCACCTCCGGGCTTATAACACTTGACACCCTCTCTCCCACATCCTTGCGTCAGTTCGCAAATTAATCCCGTTAACACATTACGTACCGCCGCCCTGTATCGGTCTCCAAACTGATCCAGTTTTCCTTCTACCGCCCCTCAAATCTAAGTCACTCACTAAACTAATCACACTGTTGCTCGTTCTTCTCACAGCCCGGCGAATATCTTCAAAATAACCCCACTGCACCGCGCTTTCTTCAGCGACATGCGTCAGGACCAGAATGATTCCTGTGTACTGATCTCTCCACACGGCCACTTGACAGTTTCCGAAATATTCCCACTGTCCTGTCCTTCCCCTGCAGACAGGTGTCGGCCCCAAAATGTTCCCATTGTACCATCCCACCCCATTGAATCACACAATCCTATACCTACGTCAGTCTACAAACAAATCCCAAAGCCCCGCCCTGTTCCCACAAATCCACTTCATTCAGTAAGCAAACCCCATCCCCCACCCCAGAGATCAGTCCAAATCTCACCCTACTTCGCATTTTCCAATCCAGTATGCATAAGTCAGATACAAAACTCTTTGCGATACAAAGCTCTGGAAAAATAAATTTATTTCATTAATGCCAAAATTGAAAAATATCTACGTAGCTTCTGTCCGTTGATTTCAACAGGAATCTGTTATGGTTGGTTCACTCTGAGTCTGACCCCGGGAGAGTGTGTTGGGACGGTGTGCAGGGAGAGTCACTCTGTGTCTGACCCCGGGAGTGTGTGTTGGGACGGTGTGGAGGGAGCGTCACTCTGTGTCTGACCACGGGGGGAGTGTGATGGGACGGTATGGAGGGAGATTCGCTCTGTATCTGACCCCGCTGGTGTGTGACGATCCCTGTGTTACTGTGGGATCTTCCCCTGCTGTGACACATACCGCTTCATCCCTTGTATTGATTTCCAGCAGCCTTGAATCACGGTTTGAACATTCTTGTGTCGCTTGGCGGAAAGATGTTTCAAACGTGGAGACGTAATAACACCGGTCTTTATTTGTGACCCAGTCCTCGGAACACGTTTGCTCTGAAAATCAGGAACAAGGAACTGTGACACACCCGGCTGACACACAGGTCAGGAACAGAGTGAATCTCCACCAACACCGCACTATCGGACAAGTTACAAGGTTCAGGCGTAGTGAAGTTCCCACCAAACCACCCATCACGCACTTCCGGTGTCAAGACACAGAGTGATTTCCGTACCACTCTGTCTATCGCACACGCACGGGGAGAGACACAGAATCTGCCGACTGGTACCTATTGAAGCTACTTCAACCCCACCGAAGGAACACTCCCAAATCGATGCTCGCTCCAAACCGTCCCATCACTCACTCGGTGTGTCAGAATCAGACCGATGCTTCCTCCCATCACAGACCCCTAGATCAAACAGGCAGTGAAGGTCACTCCACTGCGCCTCGTCACGCAGCCTCTGGGCCGGACACAGAGTGAATCTCCCTCCACACTCTCCCATTGCACACCCCCGGGGTCAGACACAAACAGTGAAGCTCTCTCTGGTTTCAGACTGCACGCTGCTCACTGTCAAATGATACGCTCTTGCGGACAGATACAGAGTGAATCTTCCTCCGCACCGTCCTATTACACACCACTGATATTTGACACAGAGCGGAACTCCATTCAGGCACGCGTCAACTTTCCGGGTGTCAGACACACACGCGACTACCCGCCCCCCCCCCACCCAATTTAGAAGCGCTCACCCATCCCCTATAGACACAGGTTTAAGTTCCCTGCACACGATCCGATCACACACTCACACGGTCAGGAACAGATTGACTCTCTTTCTCCACGAACCCGTCACAGACCCCCGTGGTCAGACGTGCAGCGAAGCTCCCAGCACACTGCCTTTCATTCACTCCCGGGGTCCGATGTGAAGTGAGGCTACCGTCCACACTGTCCGAACACACGCATTAGGAGTCACACACAGAGTTTAGCACCTTCTACAAAGCCACATCACGCATTTCCTGTGTCACATTCTTACGGGTTCAGATTCTGCGTGTTACTCCTTGCAGACCATCTCATCACACTCTCCCGGGGTCAGACACAGAGTGAATATCCCTCCACTCTGTCTGATCACACTCTCCCGGGGTCAGACACAGAGTGAATCTCCCTCCACACAGTCCCATCACTCACTGCCGGGGTCAGACACAGAGTGACTCTCCCTCCACACCGTCCCATCACACACTCCCGGGGTCAGACACAGAGTGAATCTCCCTCCACACCGTCCCATCACACACTCCCGGGGTCAGACACAGAGTGAATATCCCTCCACTCTGTCTGATCACACTCTCCCAGGGTCAGACACAGAGTGAATATCCCTCCACACCGTCCCATCACACACACCCAAGGTCAGACACAGAGTGAATCTCCCTCCGCACCGTCCTGTCACACACTCCCGGGGTCAGACACAGAGTGAATCTCCCTCCACACTGTCCCATCACACACTCCCAGGGTCAGACACAGAGTGAATATCCCTCCACCCCGTCCCATCACACACTCCCGGGGTCGGACACTGAGGGAATCTCCCTCCACACCGTCACATCACACCCTCCCGGGGTCAGACACAGAGTGAATCTCCCGCCGCACTGTCAAATCACACACTACCGGGGTCAGACACAGTGTGAATATCCCTCCACTCTGTCTGATCACACACTCCACACCACCCCTCACACAATCCCTGGGTCAGCCGGTAAAATTTATATCCCTCCACAGAGTCCAATCACACACAGCCTTGCCAGACACAATGTGAATCTCTCCCTCTCCACGGCCCCACCACACACTTCAGCGGTAAGACACAGAAAGAAACTCCCTCTGCACACATGGCATATGTCCGATGGAGAGTGATTCTCCCTCTACAGCTTCCAAACACACCACAGAGCAGACTGTCAGACACTGAGGGAAGCTGCCACCTCACGGTCTTATCACACAGTTCAAGTCTAACACGAGTCCCCCTCCTTAAGTCACATCGCACTCTCTGGCGAGTTGCAGAATGAAGCTCTGTCTGTACCGTCTCACAACACCTCCCTGTGTTCACACACAAAGTGAGGTTCACTCACGGGGTCAGACTCCCTCCACAACATCCAATGACAGAATCCGGTGTCACATAGAATGAAGGTTCCACTGCACTATCCAATCATAAACTCTTCGAGTGAGGCACAAACGCTCTCTCTCAGTACGATCCCATTACCCCCTCTACGAGAAAAACACTGAGTAAACCTCCCTCTGCACCATCCCATCACTCACTCCCGGAGTCAGACACAAAGTGAATCCCCCTCTGTACCGTCCCGTCACACATAGTGAAACTCTGTGTGCACGGTCCCAGAACACCCTTCAGAGTTCAGACATAGGGTGAATCTCTCTGGGCACTTCCCATCAGACGATCCCGCTGTCAGACACAGATTGTAGCTGGAACCATACCGATCGATCTCAGAATCCCCGAGTCAGATACAGAGCGAAACTGTAATGTTACGTCTCACAATCCCATGGTCTGACACAGAGTGGATCCACATCGCAACGTCCCATCACACTCTCCTAGATTCAGTGATAGAGTGAAAGTTCCTCCACGCAGCCCCATCACACATTCACCGGGACAAACACAGAGTGAATCACCCTCCATACCATCTCTTCACACACTCCCGATGTCAAGCACAGTGACGCTTCCTCTCTCCATGCCTGCCCTGTGACGAGGAGCGGGTGAAAGAGGGGGATAATGCCTCACCTCTTCTGCTGGTCAATAATTCACAGATTCGAGCCTTGGTTTCGTTGACAGATCTGAACTTCGTTTCCATCTCGGTGAACCGGTGACGGAGATCGCTCTGCATTCCTTTACGATCGGGCAGATTAGAGTTCCGGTGACATCTTTCGTTCGACTGACGAATCTGTGACACTGAGATAGATGGTAAAGAATGTTAAGCGTTTACAGTGACACGTGAGTCAGCGTCACGCTACCGAACAGGTCACAGAGAGTGTTGTGTCAGTGTCACGGTGAAGGGTGTCACAGTGAAGGATGTGCTCGTGGTACAGTGAGAGGAAACGGCGCCACCTTGAGGGGCGTGTTTGTGTTACTCTGACGGGTATATCAATGTCCCGGTGAAGGTGTTGTTGTTGTTACCGTGGGGGGGGGGGGTCTGCGTCAGTGTCGTGCGCGGCATGTCCGAGTTGCTGTGAAGAGCCTGTCGGTGTCAGTGTGATAGGAGTTTCAATGCCCCGGCGGGAATTGACAATGACGTTTCCAGGTGTCATGGTGAGGTGCGTGCTGGTCGCAAAGAGAAGGTTACGTCAGGAACAATGTGAGAGTCATGTCATGGCCACGGTGTGTGTGAGAGCGACACGCTGAGGTGTGTGTCGGTGCAATGAAGAGTTGTACGTCGATGTCACTGTGTTCAGTGTGAATTTAGCTCTCGCTATTTGTTAAGGGGTTTGCCTATGTCAGAGTGAGGTGTGGGTAATTGCCTCAGTGAGCAATGCATCGGCGTTATATTGAGGGGTGATCCTGTCTCAGTAAGAGGTGATACAGTGGCGTGTGAGTCTTTGTCACGATGCGGTGCAGAGCGGATCGCTCTGAGCTCCGTGAAGGTGTCACGGTGTACGGTACCTCAGTGTCACAGTGAAGAGCGTGTCGGTGTCACCGTGAGGTATCTTTCGGTGTCGCGTGAGAAATTTATCAGTGAGACGGTCAGGGACATGTCAATATTACAGTGAGGGGACGTTGCGGTCAGTGTGACAGCTACATGTGGGTCACAGCGATGGTCGTGTCAGTGTCGCGGTTAGGAGTGAATCTGCATCTCATTGAAGGTCGTGACTGTGCAACTTTAACATCATTGTTGACGTGACAGCGAATGGCGTGTCGGTGACAGCATGAGACCTGATTGTGCTACGGTAAAGGCCGTGTTTGTATCACGGTTTGACGTGCTGTCTGTCCACTCTGTCCACTCTTTTCCTCTTAATATCTTGTAGACCTCTATCTTGTCTTGTCTCATCCTCCTTCCCTCCAAAGAGTAAAACCCTAGCTCCCTTAATCTCGAATTATAATGCATACACTCTAAACCAGGAAACATCCTGGTAAATCTCCTCTGTACCTTTTCTAACGCTTCCACAACCGTCTTACAGTGCGGATATCAGAACGGGACACCAGTACTCCAGGTGTGGTCTAACCAGAGCTTTATGGAGCTGCATCATTGTATCGCTACTTTTAAACTCTGTCCCTCGACATATGAAAGCTAACAACCATAATCGATTTAACTACACTGTCTACCTGTGAGGCAAATTTCAGGGATCTGTGGACACGTACCCCCAGTTCCCTCTGCTCCACCACAATGCCCAGTATCCTACCATTTACTCTGCACTCTGACTTGGAGTTTGCCCTTCCAAAGTGTACCACCCCAAACCTTTCCGGGTTAAACTCCACCTGCCACATCTCAGCCCACTTCTGCATCCCATCAAATTCTCTCTGTAATCATCGACAATCCTTAACACTATCCACAAGACCACCAAACTTTGTGTCATCTCCAATCTTACCACCCACCATTCTACCCCCCAATCCATGTCGTTCATAAAAATCACGAAAAACAGAGGTACTAGAACCGATCCTTGAGGAACACCGCTAGTCACGGACCTCCAATCCGAATGTGTTCCCTCCAGCACGATACTCTGCTTTCTCCAGGCAATCCAATTGTGAATACAACTGGCCAAGCTTCCCTGGATCCCATGCCTTCTGAATTTCAAATTAAGCTCCACCGTGTGGAACTTTGTCAAATGCCTCACTCAATTCCATGTATATCACATTCTCTGCTCTACCCTCATCTGTATGCCTTTTCACCTCCTCAAAGGATTCTATCAGGATTGTTAGACACGATCTGCACTTCACAAAGCCTTGATGACTGTCCCTGTTCAGACCATGATCTCTAAATGCCCATTGGTGTTATCCCTAAGAATCTTTTCCAACAGCTTTTCCACCACGGACGGAAGGCGCACTGGGTTATAATTATCCGGACTATCCCTACCTACTTAATTGAACAGGAGGGAAAAATGTGCCTCCCTCCCTTCCTGCCGGACCATTCCCTCGGACAGCGCGGACATAACGATTCTACCCAGGTGATCAACAATCTCTTCTCTCCCCTCGTGAAGCAGCCTGGGGAATATTCTTTTAGGCTCCTGTGACTTATCCGTCTGAATGTATTTAATCAACTACAACAGCTCCTCTCCCCTAATATCAGCATACTCCAGAACATCAAGCTCCCTCATATTGTCTTCACCGTCATCAATTTCCCTCTCATTTGTGAATACAGAAGAGAAGTATTCATTGAGGACCTCGCTCACTTCCACAGTCTCCAGGCACATGTTCCCACCTTTATCTCTAATCGCTCCTGCCTTCAATCCTGTCATCCTTTTGTTCTTCACATAATTGAAGAGTGCCTTGTTTTCCTTTACACTATTCGCCAAGGCCTTCTCTTGCTTCCTTCTGTCGACAGCGCCTTCTTCATCTCTTTTCTTTCTAAACTGCTTTCCTCAATAGATACATCTCTTTCTGGCTTCCTAATCTTCATGTACTCTGCCTTCTTCCATCGGTGTTACGGTAAGGCGGCTGTTGGTTTCACTGTTGTGTTTTACAATCTCTATATATTCCACTCTCTTTTTTTACGGTCTGACTCAATCCGGATACCGTTCCACTCACCATGGATCGAGAGACTTGCCACTGTCACGATGAGGGCGGACGTAACTAGGCAGATTATGCAGATAAGTTGGTAGGCTGTTTTTCCAATCTTCACTTTCGACTCCTGTTCCTGCGCAGCTGTGGAGATACCATACGACCATAAGATCACAATAAGTATTTAATAAGACAATATGAGATACTTAATGGATACTTTACTTCAGTACTTAGTGACTGTCGCGATGACTTGCAGCAGACTGCAAGGCCTGAGAATGTAGATGTCGAGAAAGAGGATCTAATGGAGCATTGGGAGAGCATCACATTGGATAAGTCATCGGTACCGGACGAAACATACCCCAGGCAACCATGGGAGGGGAGGAAAGAGATTGCTGAGGCTCTGGCAATGATCTATGCATCATCAATGGAGACGTGGGAGGGTCCGGAGGATTGGAAGGTTGTGGATGTTGTTCCTTTATTCAAAAATGTGAGCAGAGATAACCCAGGAAATTATAGACCAGTGAGTCTTACCTCAGCGGTTGGTAAGCTGATGGAGAAGATCCTGGGAGGCAGGATTTATGAACAGTTAAAGAGGTATAATCAGTTTAGGAGTTGTCAGCATGGATTTGTAAATGGCAGATCGTGCCTTACCAGACTGATTGAATTTTTGTGGGGACACGACTAAGCACATTGGTGAAGGAAGAGCAGTTGATGCCCTTTGGCCCACAATGCTGTGCTGATCCGTAAACACTGCCTCCCATGTAATTCAACACATTAAGTTCCTCCATATACCTGTCTAGTATTTTTTTAAATTTCACTATTGTATCTGCCTCCGCCACTGACTCAGGCAGTGCATTCTACGCACCAGCCACTCTCTGAGTAAAAAAAAACCTTCATCTAATATCCCCCTTGAACTTCCCACCCCTTACCTTCAAGCCATGTCCTGTTATATTGAGCTGTGGTTCCCTAGGAAAGTGGCGTTCACTCTCCACTCTATCAATTCTTGTCAATTTCCTGTATCATCTACCATGTATCCTCTCATCTTCCTTCGCTCCAGAGAGTAAAGACTTTGCTCCCTTAATCTCCGATCATAATGCACACTCTCTAAACTAGGATTCATCCTGGTAAGTCTCCTCTGTACCCCTTCCAATGCTTCCACATCCTTTCTATAGTGAGGCGACTGGAACTGGACACTGTCCTCAAAGTGTGGCCTAAAATGTCAAGGGCCTTGATAAAGCTGTGCAGCCATGTTCAGGGAGCTATGAACATGGATCCCAAGATCCTCTGACCATCTAAAGTTGTTCGGCACAGCATTGTAATCTGAAGGGTTGTATTGTGCTGTAGATTCTCTACGTCTCTATGTTCCAACAATGTTTAGGGTCTTGGCTTTGATTGTGTGTCACTTCTTTCATTTGATTTAACAAGGCCCAACATTTTAGGTTTTAACCGGTTAACCTCTGTCTGCCAGGTCTCCAAACCATATCTGTAACTGATCTACGCCCCACTGAATTCCTGGCTAGTCTTCTCCGCTCTCCACAATATTGCTTTCCCTTCTTCATCAGCTCGTTCCCATTTCCCTCTGTTATTTCCGACCTTCAGACACATGCTTTCATTTGAAAGACTGAACGCAATATGGTACATTTACACTGAAGTCCTCTCACATTCAGTATGGTGACCTATTTGTTCTAATTTAATCTGGACTCGTCTGCGGATCGGTGGAAACACTTGAACTCAGTGGCTAGAGGTATTGGTCCCGATCTGGGAATTGAAAAGTGTTTTCACTGAATCACCTACAGTGCAATGATGGGTTCAAAGAGCTATAATATGATTAGCAATAGCCAGTATGGCTTTGTCAAGGGTAGGTATGCTTGACGAGCCTGATTGTATATTTGTGAGGATGAGACTAAACACATTGTCGAAGGAAGAGAAGTAGATTTAACGTATATGTATCTCAGTAAGGCATTTGATAAGGTAACCCTTGCCAGTCTTACTGAGAAAGTAAGGAGAAATGGGATCCAAGGGGGTATTGCTTTGTGGACCCAGACCTGGCTTGCCACAGAAGGCAAAGATTGGGTGTAGACCGGTCATATTCTGCACGGAAATCGGTCACCAGTGGAGTGCATGTGGGATCTGTTCTGGGACCCTTATTCTTCGTGACTTTTATAAGTGACCTAGATGAAGATGTGGAGGGCTGGGTTCATAAGTTTGATGACACAATGTTTGGAGTTGTTGTAGATAGTTAGAGGGCTGTCAGAGGTTACAGCGGGACATTGATAGGGTGCAAAACCGGGCTAAGAAATGACATATGGAGTTCAACCCAGCTAAGTGTGAAGTGGTTCACGTTGGTAGGGCAGATTACAGTACTAATGGTAAGATTATGGGCAGAGTGGGGAATCAGAGGGATCTTGGGGACCTAGCTCAAGCAGATGCGCAGGTTGACTCTGTGATTAAGAAGGCGTACGTTTATTTTGGCCTTAGTTAATCGTGGAATTTAATTTAGGAGCCGAGAGGTAATGTTGCAGCTATATAGGATGTTGGACATACCCTACTTGGAGTACTGTGCTCAGTTCTGGTCGCCTCGCTGTAGAAAAGACGTGGAATCCATAGAAAGGGTGCAGAGGAGATTGACAAGAATGTTTATTTGATTTGAGAGCATGCATTATGAGAATACAACCTATTGACGGAGGATGAGAGGGGACCAGATTTGAGGTGCACAAGATGAGGAGAGGCATGGATCGTGTGGATAGTCAGAGGCTTTTTCTCAGGACTGAAATCGCTCGCAGAAAAGGACATGCTTTTAAGGTGCTTGGAAGTAGGTACAGAGGAGGTGTCGGGGTAAGCTTTTTTTTTACTCAGAGTGTGGTGAGGCTGCAGGAAATGGTGGTGGAGGCGAAACCGTTAGGCTCTATCAAAGGACTCATGGATGGCTACATCGAGCTTAGAAAAATAGAGGGTTCTGGGTAAAGCCTTGGTAGTTCGAAGGTAGGGACGTGTTCGCTTCAACTTTTTGGCCGAAGAGCTTGTAATGTGTGTTTTCTATGTTTGAATGTTTCTATATAGATCACGAGCAGGAGAGGTCCTACAGTATAAAGAGTCACAGTTACAGAGAGAGGGCAGTGCCGGCAGGCTATAAAATGCAAGGGGCCAGGACGAGGTAGATCGTGAGGTCAGGACTCCATCTGATCGTCCCAGGGGGCCGTTCGATAATCCGATAGATACGGGCCAGAAGCCGTCCTTCAGACTGGTGGGAAGAGCTTTAGTACCTTTCTCCCCGATGGGACGGAGTCCGGCTGGGTTGAATGGGGGTCTATGGTTATGCTGGCTGCTTCACGGAGACAGCAGGAAATGTCCACGGAGTGAAAGTGTTAGGTTTCCATCTTTGGAGTAAGACAGCAGGACGGCTGATTAGGGCAGTGTACCAGGCGTGATGGATAGGGAATTCAATGACCTATTGTAGGGCTGCTTTGTATAAGGGGGTGGGGCCAGGGGAGGTTAGATTCATCGATATTTTTGCGGAGGACCTGATTAATAGATAAAATGCACACTGAATTCAACAAATATTTTTACTGGGTACAAAATGGTAGAACACTCAGGGAGATAGAAGAGAGGAAGGGAAGGGCGAAGAAAGAAATGAGCGGTGAGAGAGGGAGGGAGGGGGGAGATCCTGAAGATCGAAGATGGAGAAAAGTAAGAGATACTTGATGGCCTGAGAGCAGTCAGATTTTTTTTTGCGGAGGACCTGTTTGTCCTGATTGGTCGATAATATGTACACTGACGTTAACAAATACTGTCACATGATCCCAGATGGTGGATCACTCTGTGAGATGGAAGAAAGGAAGGGAGGGAGAGTCGGAGAAAGAACAGGAAAGGTGAGAGAGGGAGAGTGGTGGGGGGGAGATCCAGATGGTGGAAAATGGAGGAGTGAGAGACATACTGGATGGATTGAGACCCAGGGAGAGATGTCCGGCTAATTTGCTCCGGAAGGACTGATCAGTTACGGGGAGTAGATGTAATCTACCTGGACGTTAACTATTTCTCAGATGGTACACTGCTCTGGAAGATGATGATACAGGAGTCGGGATGTCTCGTTGCAGATCTACAGTGACGCCGCTCTTGTTCAGTGTTAATCTCCCTGATATAGGAAAGGTCACGATGCCGGAATGTTTATGAGTATGTTGGACTCAGGGGAATGAGGCATGGAGAAGGGTCGGGCACGTCGGGATTCTATTCCTTGTATCGCAGGGGTGACCTTACAGAGTTGTATAAAACCTCGAGTTGCACAGGCAGGGTGAACAAGCACAGACGTTTCTCAGGTCCGGGGTTTCGGGAACCAGAGGGCCCAGGATTGAGGTGAGAGTCGATTGCGTGGAAGGAGAGAGATGAGTGAGGGAGTGGTGTTAGAGAGGTAGGAGGAAGACCGAGACGAGAGGGGTAAAGAGAAAGTGAGAGTGAGAGCATAGGTGTGGAGAGAGAGACGGACAGTGGGGCGGAGGGGGAAAAGTGGGGATATGGGGAGAAACAGGGGAATAGATGGGGAAACGTTTGTAGTAGATTAGTTGGGGAGAATCGGGAACCGAGTAGTGGAGGCGACTGGCGTAGGACAGGGGAAGAGAGAGAGTGGTGGGTAGTGTGGGAAGATGGAGGAGTGAGAGTGGAGCAGATATAATGAGGAGAATGAGGATGTTGCCGGATTGGAGGGAGAAATTTATGGATAGTGATCGGTTAGGTTGGGAATTTAATTCTTGGAGTGTTGGGGTGACCACACAAAGACGCATGAAACCATGAGCCGAGAATGCGTACGGCTATTTTCCACAGACTTGGAGAATCGAGGACCAGAGCGCACAGGTCTAAGGTGAGAGGGGAATGAGATTTAATTGGGACCCGTGTGGGGGTTGTTAGTCTATGGAACGAGCTGACAGAGAATGTGGTCCAAGCAGATGGATTACAAACACTTGGGAGTATGAGACTGACCACTCCAGAATGACGTCCTCGCTATTTGTGCAGCCGTTGATAGCCCGCCGGGTCCCGAGGAAATGGGAGGATCTTCGTCCTCATCGACGCGGAGTTTCTTTTTCCGGATGTTCAGCTCTGAGTAGGTGGAGTTCAGACTGTCTGGGAGAGAGAGAGAGAGAGAGAGAGAGACAGGCAGATTAGTAAGAGAGTGAGAGCGGTAGGGAATGGGGGAAGGAGTCGGGGAGAGAGAGAAGAGGGAGAGGGACCAGTGAAGGGAGAGAGGGTATGAGGTAGCGAGAGAGAGGTTGGGGGCGACCGGGGAGAGAGAGAGGACAGAGACGTGGAGACAGAGAGTAAGTGAAAACGATGGACAGAGAGGGGAGAGCGCGGTGGGCATTGGACAGGAAAATGCGAGAGAAAGAACGGGGAGAGAAAGGGAGAGGGGGAAGACTGTGTCGGGGGAGCGGATTGGGAGGCGTGAGAGATGAATGGAGGGGAATGAGAAGGGAGAGGGAGGGCGGGCGGAAGTGGGAGAGGGAGGAGGAAGCGAGAACAAGAGAATTTCAGTGAGAGGGGAAAGAGCAAGCGGGAAGAGCGCCGGGGAGCGGGAGAGATGGATGGAGAGAAAGAGAAAGCGTGGAGGGAAGATGAGTGGCTAACTTCGAGACAGAGAGAAGTGGGAAGAACTGGCGGGATATAAGTGAGCAGAGAGAGAGCGATAGAGAGGGAGAACGAGAGTGGGAGGGATGGTGACTGTGATAGAAGAGAGATCGCAGGGAGAGGGGGCATTGAGAGAGGGAGAAGAGTACGGGACAGTGGGAGACAGTAGGGGAAATAGTGTGAGGGAGGGACAGGAGATAGAGGGAGAGAGGAGACGGTGTGATAGAAAGGGAAAGGGAAAAGAGAGTGGTGTTAGAAAAGAGAGAGAGGGTTAAGGTTTAATATCGCGCTCCCCGTCTCGCCCACAGTCCTGCTTCCTCACTACAACAACACGAATCTATCTGATCTCCACCACCCCTTCCCCACATCGCCTGCTCCTCATTGCGCCTTTCTCTGCACAACATGCCATCTTCCCACAGCACTCCCTCCACAATACATTCCACGGCGCTACCTCTAATCCGCCCCTCCTAGAGTGCAACACTCCGCACCGATCGTCAAACAGAGAATCCACCACCCCCCCCCCCCCACTTCGCATTGCTCACCCGTTCCCTCCGTGTTATTCTCAAACAGGGAATCATTAGTGTCAACTGGACGTTTGCCCTGAGATCTCGCGACAGGATTGGACACGTCACCTAATCAGGGATGAACGAACAAAGCTGAAACTGACCTCGATCTGTCCGGACTCGGGTTGCCGAGAGGGTCTTGAAATTAACTTCCGCGTACAGCACATCAGGTTCAGCTGGACACAGAAGAGTGAGAGTCAGACACAGAGTGAATCTCCCTCCGCACGGTTCCATCACACATTCCGGGGGTCAGACACAGAGTGATCATTCCTCTACACGGTCCCATCACACACGACTGGGGTCAGTCACAGAGTGAATCTCCCTCCGCACGGTTCTATCAAACATTCCTGGTGTCAGACACAGAGTGATGCTCCCACCCATGGTCCTATCACACACGACTGGGGTCAGACACAGGGTGAATCTCCCTCCGCACGGTTCTATCACACACTCCTGGGGTCAGACACAGAGTGATGCACCCAACCATGGTCCTATCACACACGACTGGGGTCAGACAAAGGGTGAATCTCCCTCCACGTTGTCCTTGGGGGCCGTTCGATAATCCGGTAAAAACGGAGCAGAAGCCGTCCTTGAGACCGGTGGGACGAGCCTTCGTAACTTTCTCCCCGATGGGAGTGAGTACGGCTGGTTCGGGGGGGAGTCTCTGGTTATGCTGGTTTCTTCACGGAGGCAACAAGAACTGTAGACAGTGTCCATGGATGTAGACATGTAAGATTTCCATCTTTGGAGTAAGATAGTAGGGCGGCTGTTTAGGGCAGTGTAACAGGCGTGATGGGTAGGGTCTTTAGTGAGCTATTGTTGGGCTGCTCTGTATGAGGGTGTGGGGCCAGGGGGGATTAGACTGATCGGAGCTATTGCGTAGGACCTGTTTGGCCTGATTGGTTGGTAAAATGTACAGTGACAAATACTGTCACAAGATCCCAGATGGTGGATCACTCTGGGAGATGGAAGAGAGGAAGGGAAGGACGAAGAAAGAAAGGAGCGGTGAGAGAGGGAGGGAGGGCGAAGATCCAGATTGTGGAAGTTGGAGGAGGGAGAGAGATACGGATGGCCTGAGACCGAGAGAGAGTCGCCGGGCTAATATGATTGGGAAGGACTCATCTGGACCGGTGAGTAGATGTAATCTACCTAGGCATTAACATGGCTCAGATGGTACACTGCTCTGGAAGATGATGGTACAGGAGTCGGGAGGTCACGTGGCTGATGTACAGTGACGCCGATCTTGTTCAGTGTCGGTCGCCCTGATATAGGAAAGGCCACTGTGCTGGAAGGTTCACGAGGATGTTGGACTCGGGGGAGTGAGGCATGGAGAGAGGACGGGAAATTCGAGACATTATTCCTTGGAGCGCAGGGGCGATCTGACAGAGTTGTATAAAACCATGACGGGCGCGGGCAGCGGGAATCAGCACAGACGTTACTCAGGACCGGGGTATCTGGGACCTTTGGGCAGAGGATTGTAGTGAGAGTCAATGGCGACGAGGGAGAAAGTTGAGGAAACACGGAGGCTGTGTAGAGAGAACGGAGAGAGACGGGCGAGAGAAAGGGTGGGAGAGGAAATAGGGAGTGGGATGGGAGTGGAGGAGAGTGGAAGGACGGAGAAGAATGGAACGGATGTGGAGAAAGAAGGCCATAGATTTGTAGGAGTTTGTAGGAGAGTGGTGGGGGAGAAACAGGACGCGAGCAAAGGAGGAGAATGGGGTAGGAGTTGATCAGAGAGAGTGAGGAGTGCAATGTTAGAGTGGATGAGAGAGCAGGAGGAGAACGAGGATGTTGCCGGACTCGGGAGACTGATCAAAGGACAGGTTGGGACTTTAATTCTTGGAGCGTAGTGATGAAGATACAGAGACGTATTACACCACGAGCGGTCAACGCGTACAGTTATTTTCCCCAGACATGCAGAATAGTCACATAACCATATAACCATATTACAATTGCAGCACGGAAACAGGCCATCTCGGCCATTCTAGTCCTTGTCGAACGCCTACTCTCACCTAATCCCACCGATCCGCAATCAGCCCATAACCCTCCATTCTTTTCCTGTCCATATACCTGTACAATTTTGCTTTAAATGACAATACCGAACATGCCTCTAAAATTGCTACTGGAAGCTCATTCCATTCAGCTACCACTCACTGAGTACAGAAATTCCTCCTCATGTTACCCTTAAATTGTGACCCGTAAGTCTCAACTCATGTGCTCTTGTTTGAATCTCCCCTACTCTCAATGGAAAAAACGTATACACGTCATCTCTATCTATCCCTCTCATAATTTTCTATACCTTTACCGTCCCCACTCAACGTTCTGCGCTCCAAAGAATAAAAAACCTAACTTCCTCAATCTTTCCCTGTAACTTAGGTGCTGAAACCCAGGCAACATTCTCGTAAATCTTCTCTGTACTCTCTCTACTGACATCTCGTTGACATCTTTACTATACTTAAGTGACCAGAACTTTACGCAATACTCCAAATTCGGCCTTACTAATGTCTTGTAAAATTTTAACATTACATCCCAACTCAAATACTCAATGCTCTGGTTTATAAAGGCCAAAATACCAAAAGCTTTCGTCACCACACTATCCACATAAGTTTCCACCTTCAGGGAACTATGCACCATTATTTCCAGATCACTCTGTTCTACTGCATTCTTCAATGTCCTACCATTTGCCATGTATTTCCTATTTGGAATATTTCTACCAAAATGTAGCGGCTCACACTTATCAACATTAAATTCCATCTGCCATCGCTCAGCCCACTCTTTAAATGTCTTAAGTCTTCCTGCAAACTTTGAAAAACTACTTCAGTATCCACAACGCCACCTAAATTAGTATCATCTGCATATTCACTAATCCAATTTACCACCCCATCATCCAGATCATTGATGTACATGACAAACAACATTGAACCCAGTACAGATCCCTGAGGCACACCACTAGTCACCGGCCTCCAACCTGACAAACAGTATCCATCACTACTCACTGGCATCTCCCATCCAGGCACTTTTGAATATATTTTACTACTTCAATATCAATACCTAACAATTGAACTTTCCTAACTAACCTTCCATGCAGAACCTTGTCAAAGGCCTTACTGACGTCCATATAGACAACATCCACTGCTTTACCCTCGTCAACTTTCCTCGTATCCTCTTCAATAAATTCAAGAAGATGTGACGAACATGACTTTCCCCACACAAATCCATGTTGACTGTTCCTAATCGGACCCTATCTATCCAGATAGTTATTATACCATCTATAAAAATACTTTCCATTAATTTACCAACCACAGACGTCAAACTGACAGGGCTATAATTGCTAAGTTTACTCTTAGAACCCTTTTTAAACAATGGAACCACATAAGCAATACGCCAATCCTCCGGCACAATCCCCGTTTCTAATGACATTTGAAATATTTCTGTCAGAGCCCCTGCTATTTATGCACTAACCCCCTCAAGGTCCTACAGGAAATCATGTCAGCACCCGGAGATTTGTTCACTTTTATATTCCTTAAAAGCACCAGTTCTTCCTCCTCTTTAACCGCTAATTTCTATAACTTCACTACTTGTTTACCTTAACTTATACAATCCAGTGTTCTTCTCCTTAATGAATACCGAAGAAAAGAAATTGTTCAAATTCTCCCCCATCTCTTTCGGCTCTGCACGTCGCTGTCCACTCTGATTCTCTAAGGGACCAGTTTTATCCCTCACTATCCTTTTGCTATTCATGTAACAGTAGAAACCCTTCGGATTTATTTTCCCCTTACTTGCCAAAGCAACCTGGTATCTTATTTTAGCTTTTCTAATTTCTTTCTTAAGTTTACATTCTTTATATTCTTCGAGTACCTCATTTACTCCAGGCTGCCTATATTTATTGTAGATATCTCTCTTTTTCCTAACGAAGTTTCCAATATCCCTTGTAAAACCCTGGCCCTCTCAAACGTTTAACCTTTCCTTTCAACCTAACAGGAACATAAAGATTCTGTACCCTCAAAATTTCACCTTTAGATGAGCTCCATTTCTCTATTACATTGTTCCAATAAAACTAATTGTCACTATCCACTCCTAATTCTTTCGCAACGCTTCAAAATTAGCCTTTCTCCAATGAAAAATCTCAAAAATCTCAACACATGGTCCAGTGCAATTCTTCTCCATAATTATATTGAAATTAATGGCATTGTGATCACTGGACGCGAAATGCTCTCCAAAACATATACCTCCGTCACCGGACCTATTTCATTCCCTATTAGAAGATCCAACACTGCCCCTTCTCTGATTGGTACTTCTATACATTGCTGCAAAAAAAATCTATCCTGTACATACTTTACAAATCAGAACTATCAATCCCTTTTACAGAATGGGCTTCCCAGTCTGTGCGCGGAAAATGAAAATCTCGCACAATCACAACCCCGTGCTTACTACACACATCTGCTATCTCCTTACAGATTTGCTCTTCCAATTCTTGCTCTCCATTAGATTGTTTATAAGACATCTACAATATATTAGACGAGCCCTCTAATCTATCCTGCCAGAGCGCCGCTGTAATTTTTTTCTCTGACAACCAACGCAACATCTCCCACTCTTGTTCCTCCGATTCTATCGCACCTGAAGCAAAGAAATCCAGGAATATTTAGTTGCCAATCACACTCCCCCTGCAACAATGTTTCACTAATTGCTACAACATCATATTTCCAGATATTAATCCACGCTTCAAGCTCATCCAACTTTTTTACAATGGTCCGAGCATTAAAATGAATGCATTGAAGAAATTCTCCACCACTTCCTCACTGTTCATCTCTAACAGCACATAGAAAGTTGCTGTCTTCTTTTTCTTCCTTCTCCCATACATCTGTTCCTACCCTCTCGAGGACCAGAGCGCACAGGGCTGAGGTAAGAGGTGAAAGGGATTTAATTGCGGAGCCGAGAGATAACATTTGTTTTTTTTTACCCAGACGGTGGTCAGTCTATGGACTGAGATGACAGACGACGTGGTCGAGACAGATGCATGGGAAACTCGGACTCTTGAGATTATGGCACGTGACCCTCAAGAAAGACGTCATCCCTGTGAACTCTGACCTGTTTGTGCTGTGGTTGACCGCCAGTCGGGTCCCGTGGAAATGGGAGGATCTTCATCCACATCGATGAGCGGTTCCTCTTTCCGAACGTTCAGCGCTGTGTCAGTGGAGTTCAGACCGTCTGAGGGAGACAGTCGGTCAGGCGGATACGAAGAGAGTGAGTGCGGTAGGGAATAGGAGAGGTAATCTGTGATAGACAGAGAGAGAGGTGTTGAGAGAAGAGATAGAGGGATACGTGAGGGGTGAGAAGGGGTGAAACAGCGGCAGTGTGTGAGGGAGACGAGGGGAGAGAGAAGACAGAGACGTGGGGATAGAGTGAAGGGGAGAGCAAGAGGGAGAGCGTCGGGGAGAAAGGGCTTGTTAGAAAGCAGGGGTAGGAGCGAGGGGAGATGAGCGACAAATGGACAGAGGTAGGAAGAACGGGAGATGCGGGCGGGATGGAATGAGAGTTAACAGAGGCAGAGAGAAAAAGAGTACGATGGAGAAACCAGGAGTGATAGAGACGGTAACTGTGATAAAGGACAGACGGGGACAATGAGAGAGGGCAAATAGGAGGGCACAGTGGGGGTCAGTAGGGGAAATACTGTGAGTGAGTGACAGTGCAGAGACGGCGAGAGGAGACGGGTTGAGAGATGGGCAGGGAGATGAGAGAAGGGGAAAGAGAAAAAAGAGTGTGGGGTTAGGAAAGTGAGAGAGGGCTTAAGGTTTTATACCGCCCACGCTACTCACCGTCTCTCCCACTGTCCTCACTGTTCACCACACCGTCAAGCAATGCTTCGCACGGAAAATCAAAGAGTATTTCACCGTCATCGCATGTCTCACGCGTTCCCTCCGTGTTATTCTCAAACACGGAATCGCTGGAGTCAACTGCAAGTTTGCTCTGACATCTCTCGACAGGATTGGACACGTCAGCTAAAGAGGGTTAAACCGACAAAGATGAAACTGACCTCGATCTGTCCCGGCCGGGGGTTCAGGGAATGTCTCGAAATTAGGTACATCAGGTTCAGCTGGACACAGATCAGTGAGGGTCAGACACAGAGTGAATCTCCATCCACACCGTCCCATCACTCACTCCCGGGGTCAGGCACAGAGTGAATCTCCATCCACACCTTCCCATCACACACTCCCGGGGTCAGACACAGAGTGAATCTCCCTCCTCACCGTCCCATCACACAATACCAGGGTCAGACACAGAGTGAATCTCCCTCCACACAGCCACATCACAAACTAGGGGAGTCAGACAGAGAGTGAATCTCCCTCCACACCGTCCCATCACACACTCGCGGGGTCAGACACAGTGTGAATCTTCCTTCATACCGCCACAGCACACACTCCCGGGTTCAGACACAGAGTAAATCTCCCTCCACACAGCCACATCACAAACTCGGGGAGTCATACACAGAGTGAATCTCCCTCCACACCGTCCCATTACACTCTCCCGAGATCAGACACAGAGTGAATCTCCCACCTCACCGTCTCTTCAGACACCCCCGGGGTCAGACACAGAATGAATGTCCCTCCACATCGTCCCATCACACTCTCCCGGGGGTCAGACACAGATTGAATCTCCCTCCACATCGTCCCATCACAAACTTGTGGAGTCAGACACAGAGTGAATTTCCCTCCTCACAGTCACATCCCAAACTCTTGGAGTCAGACACAGAATGAATCTCCCTCCACTCAGTCCCATCACACACTCCCGGGGTCAGAGAACGAGTGAATCTCCCTCCACACCTTCCCATCACACAATGCCAGGGTCAGACACAGAGTGAATCTCCCTCCACACAGCCACATCATAAACTCGTGGAGTCAGACCCAAAGAGAATCTCCCTCCATACCGACACATCACACTCTCCCGGAGTCAGACACAGAGTGAATCTCCCTCCACACCGTCCCATCACACACTCGCGGGGTCAGACACAGAGTGAATCTTCCTTCATACCGCCACATCACACACTCCCGGGGTCAGACACAGAGTGAATCTCCCTCCTCACCGTCCCATTACACTCTCCCGAGATCAGACACAGAGTGAATCTCCCTCCTCACCGTCCCTTCAGACACCCCCGGGGTCAGACACAGAATGAATCTCCCTCCACATCGTCCCATCACACTCTCCCGGGGTCAGACACAGATTGAATCTCCCTCCACAACGTCCCATCACAAACTTGTGGAGTCAGACACAGAGTGAATCTCCCTCCACACAGACCCATCACACACTCCCGGGGTCAGAGACAGAGTGAATCTCCCTCCACACCTTCCCATCACACAGTCCCAGGGTCAGACACGGAGTGAATCTCCCTCCACACAGCCACATCACAAACTCGTGGAGTCAGACACAGAGTGAAACTCCCTCCAAACCATCCCATCAGAAATTCCCGGAGTCAGAAACGAAGTTGAATCTCCCTCCACACCTTCATATCCCTCACTCCCGGGGTCAGACACAGAGTGAAGCTCCCTCCACCCCGTCACATCACTAATTCCATGAGTCAGACACGTAGTTAAATCTCCCTCCACACCTTCATATCACTCACTCCCGGGGTCAGACACAGAGTGAAGCTCCCTCCACCCCGTCACATCACACAATCCCGTGGTCGGTCACAGAGTGAAACACACTCCACATCACCTTTTCATGCAATCCCGTGGTCAGATACAAAGTGAGAATCCCTTCAGACTCTCTCAACACAGACTCCCTGGATCACACACCGTTGCGTTACGGATTCGGAGTTCACCAACAGCCTCTACAATGTCTAATCACACACTCCGGGATTCAGACACAGTGTGAATCTTCCTCCACACCGTCCTATCACACGGTCCCGGGGTCAGACACAGGGTGAATCTCCCCAACACCGTCACTTCACACACTCCGGGAGTCGGACACAAAGTGAATCTTCCTGCACACCGTCCCTTCACACACTCTGGGAGTCAGGCACAAAGTGAATCTTCCTTCCCTCCGTTCCATCAAACACTCCCGGGGTCAGACACAGAGAGAATCTCCCTCCACACCGTCCCATCACAGACTCATGGGATCAGACACACAGTGAAGCTCCCTCCACACCGACCCATCACACAGTCTCGGGGTCAGACTCAGTGTGAACCTCCCTCTACCCTGTCCCATCACACACTTCATGGGTCAGACACAGAGGCAATCTCCCTCCACACCGTCCCATCACACTCGCCTGGTGTCAGACACAGAGAGAATCTCTCTCCACACCGACCCATCACACATTCTCGGGGTCAGACACAGAATGAATCTTTCTCCACACCGTCACATCACACACTCCAGGGGTCAGTCACAGAGTGAAGCTCCCTCCACACCGACCCATCACAC